>NC_143036.1:13875000-14005000 GCF_057628025.1 Oncorhynchus mykiss | reverse complement strand
GTTGTGTGTTTTTCTGTTGTAGGTGTGTGAGAGACTCCCCTAGCGACAGTAGAATCTGGGCCGGGAGAACCAGCAGGGTTCTCTGAGGAAGAGAACAGAGTTCTATGGAGAAGCAGATGCTTACTACTGCCAGATCAGTGATAACACTAGCCAAGATATGGAAGGACTTGTTCATTTTACTACAGCAACTACAACCACAATAACTGTGTGGGTGTGGTCACGCGCACACGTTGAGCGGGGTCGTGTGTGTGTGTGTGTGTGTGTGTGTGTGTGTGTGTTTTGAGTGGGGTCGTGTGTGTTTTGAGTGGGGTCGTGTGTGTTTTGAGTGGGGTCGTGTGTGTTTTGAGTGGGGTCGTGTGTGTTTTGAGTGGGGTTGTGTGTGTCTTGAGTGGGGTCGCGCGTGTGTTCATTTTACTACAGCAACGACGACCACAATAACTGTGTGTGTGTGTGTGTGTGTGTGTGTGTGTGTGTGTGTGTGTGTGTGTTGAGCGGAGTCGTGTGTATTTTGAGTGTAACGGGCAGGTAGGGGGTGGGGTAACGACCCCGCTCAACATACACGTGCGCGACTCCGTGTGTATGTTGAACGGGAACGCTTGAGGTGTGTGTGTGTAACGGCGGTACGGTGTGTGTGTGATGTTTCACACACAAACAACAAGCACTCTTGGCTGGCTGCATGCTCCTTCTCTCGCTCTCTCATGCATGTTTTCTGCATGTCCCTGCATCTCCAGGCGTGTTTCTCCAACACCCCGGACAACATCACCGTGCTGCTGTCCTCACATCCAACCTGGATTTCTATTTGACAGATGTGATTGACATGGCTTCATGTGTTGAATACTCTGCCATTCCAGCTAGAATGGTGAGATATGATGTCACTTCAAATATATTCACCTTAGCAGACGCTCTGCTCCAAAGCCACTTGCGAAGACCATTTAGTTTGTATGTGGTCCCTGTGGGAATTTAAACTGCGACCGTGGCTTTTCCAGCAACACTTGCCAGGCTGTGCTCTCTTTCAGAAGCTCTCTCTCCTTGCCGCGCTTTATACTAATACAGTTTGTATTTCTTCAAATCTTTCCTTTCAACTTCCTTTCTTCCTTTCCCCGGCTCTCTCCTCCTCCATCCCCCCCCTCGCTCCCCTCTTCCAGCAGCCACGCCCTCCTGAGGATGCGCCCCCGCGGCCCAAATCTAACGTTCAGCAAAGGCTGCAAACGCTGCGGATCGCCACGCGCTTTTACTGCGCCATGAAACACGTAAGAGACGTAAGGAACAAGGCCAGGCATGCTCAATCTATCTACCTATCATATTATAGAACCAAGGCCAGGCATGCTCAATCTATCTACCTATCAAATCATATTATAGAACCAAGGCCAGGCATGCTCAATCTATATTCTATCTAATCATATTATTGAACCAAGGTCAGGCATGCTCAATCTATCTACCTATCAAATTATAGAACCAAGGCCAGGCATGCTCAATCTATCTACCTATCAAATCATATTATAGAACCAAGGCCAGGCATGCTCAATCTATATTCTATCTAATCATATTATTGAACCAAGGCCAGGCATGCTATATCTATATCCTATCTATATACAGGTTGAAGTCGGAAGTTTACATACATACACTTAGGTTGGAGTCATTAACTTGTTTTTCAACAACTCCACAAATGTCTTGTTTACAAACTATAGTTTTGGCAAGTCGGTTAGGACATCTACTTTGTGCATGACACAAGTAATTTTTCCAACTATTGTTTACGGACAGATTATTTCACTTAGAATTCACTATATCACAATTCCAGTGGGTCAGAAATGTATATACACTAAGTTGACTGTGCCTTTAAACAGCTTGGAAAATGATGTCATGGCTTCTGATAGGCTAATTGACATAATTTGAGTCAATTGGAGGTGTACCTGTGGATGTATTTCAAGGCCTACCTTCAAACGTAGTGCCTCTTTGCTTGACATCATGGGAAAATCAAAATAAATCAGTCAAGACCTCAGAAAATAATTGTAGACCTCCACAAGTCTGGTTCATCCTTGGAAGCAATTTTCAAACACCTGAAGGTACCACGTTCATCTGTACAAACAACAGTATCCAAGTATAAACACCATGGGACCACACAGCCGTCATACCGCTCAAGAAGGAGACAAGCTCTGTCTCCTAGAGGTGAACGTACTTTGGTGCGAAATGTGCAAATCAGTCCCAGAACAACAGCAAAGGACCTTGTGAAGATGCTGGAGGAAACAGGTACAAAAATATCTATATCCACAGTAAAACAAGTCCTATATCGACATAACCTGAAAGGCCGTTCAGCAAGGAAGAAGCCACTGCTCCAAAACCACCATAAAAAAGCTACGGTTTGCAACTGCACATGGGGACAAAGATCATACTTTTTGGAGAAATGTCCTCTGGTCTGATGAAACAAAAGTAGAACTGTTTGGCCATAAAGACCATTGTTATGTTTAGAGGAAAAAGGGGGAGGCTTGCAAGCCGAAGAACACCATCCCAATCATGAAGCACGGGGGTTCCTACCTCATGTTGTGGGGCTGCTTTGCTGCAGGAGGGACTGGTTCACATCACAAAATAGGTGGCATCATGAGGGAGGAGAATTATGTAGATGTCTTGAGATGTTGCTTCAATATATCAGTCAGGAAGTTAAAGCTTGGTCGCAAATGGGTCTTCCAAATGGACAATGACCCCAAGCATACTTCCAAAGTTGTGGCAAAATGGCTTAAGGACAACAAAGTCAAGGTATTGGAGTGGCCATCACAAAGCCCATAGAAAATGTGTGGGCAGAACTGAAAAAGCCTGTGCGAGCAAGGAGGCCTACAAACCTGACTCAGTTACACCAGCTCTGTCAGGAGGAATGGGCCAAAATTCACCTAACTTATTGCGGGAAGCTTGTGGAAGGTTACCCGAAACATTTGACCCAAGTTAAACAATTTCAAGGCAATGCTACCAAATACTAATTGAGTGTGTGTAAACTTCTGACCCACTGGGAATGTGATGAAAGAAATAAAAGCTGAAATAAATCATTCTCTCTACTATTATTCTGACATTTCACATTCTTAAAATAAAGTGGTGATCCTAATTGACAGGGAATTTTTACTAGGAATAAATGTCAGGGATTGTGAAAATCTGAGTTTAAATATATTCGGCTAAAGTGTATGTAAACTTCCGACTTCAACTGTAGCTATCTCTCGCTCTGTCGCTCTCTGTCACTCTGTCTGTCGTTCTCTCTCTCGCTCTCGTCTGTCTCTATCTCTGTCTGTGTCGCTCTCTGTCTGTTTCTCTGTCTGTCGCTCTCTCTCTCTCGCTCTCTCTGTTTGTCTCTCTCTCGCTCTCTCTGTCCGTGTCTCTCTCTCGCTCTCTCTGTCCGTGTCTCTCTCTCGCTCTCTCTGTCCGTGTCTCTCTCTCGCTTTCTCTGTCCGTGTCTCTCTCTCGCTCTCTCTGTCCGTGTCTCTCTCTGTCTCTCTCTCGCTCTCTCTGTCCGTGTCTCTCTCTGTCTATCTCTCGCGCTCTCTCTCACTCTGTCTGTCGCTCGCTCTCTGTCGGTCTCTCTGTCTGTGTCTCTCGCTCTCTGTCTCTCTCTGTCTTTCTCTCTCTCGCTCTCTCTGTCGGTCTCTTGCTCTCTCTCTCTCTCTCCCTCCCTCTCTCTCTCTCTCTCTCTCTCTCTCTCTCTCTCTCTCGCTCTGTCTCTGATCAATCGTATTGTAGAACCAAGGCCAGTCATACTCAATATATCAGATCAATCGTATCTCATTTTACTTTCATAACTTTCTTCAGATTCATGTAATGACGGCTACAGGATTCCTAGTAAAGAGCCAGATGGACCTGGTTTATTCTGGAACGTTTTCATACTGTTGCCCTTTTCCTTTATGGCTTATTGACTCTCAACCAATCACTTTCACTTCCCATTCCTCTCATAAACACACTTATGACATATTTTGGAGCGGCAGGTAGCCTAGTGGTTAGAGGCTGGTAGCTTAGTGGTTAGAGGCTGGTAGCTTAGTGGTTAGAGGCTGGTAGCTTAGTGGTTAGAGGCTGGTAGCTTAGTGGTTAGAGGCTGGTAGCTTAGTGGTTAGAGGCTGGTAGCTTAGTGGTTAGAGGCTGGTAGCTTAGTGGTTAGAGGCTGGTAGCTTAGTGGTTAGAGGCTGGTAGCTTAGTGGTTAGAGGCTGGTAGCTTAGTGGTTAGAGGCTGGTAGCTTAGTGGTTAGAGGCTGGTAGCTTAGTGGTTAGAGGCTGGTAGCTTAGTGGTTAGAGGCTGGTAGCTTAGTGGTTAGAGGCTGGTAGCTTAGTGGTTAGAGGCTGGTAGCTTAGTGGTTAGAGGCTGGTAGCTTAGTGGTTAGAGGCTGGTAGCTTAGTGGTTAGAGGCTGGTAGCTTAGTGGTTAGAGGCTGGTAGCTTAGTGGTTAGAGGCTGGTAGCTTAGTGGTTAGAGGCTGGTAGCTTAGTGGTTAGAGGCTGGTAGCTTAGTGGTTAGAGGCAGGTAGCTTAGTGGTTAGAGGCAGGTAGCTTAGTGGTTAGAGGCAGGTAGCTTAGTGGTTAGAGGCAGGTAGCTTAGTGGTTAGAGGCAGGTAGCTTAGTGGTTAGAGGCAGGTAGCTTAGTGGTTAGAGGCAGGTAGCTTAGTGGTTAGAGGCAGGTAGCTTAGTGGTTAGAGGCAGGTAGCTTAGTGGTTAGAGGCAGGTAGCCTAGTGGTTAGAGGCAGGTAGCCTAGTGGTTAGAGGCAGGTAGCCTAGTGGTTAGAGCGTTGGGCCAGTAACCGAAAGGTTGCTGGATTGAATCCCTGAGCTGACAAGGTAAAAATCTGTCCTTCTGCCCCTGAACAGGCAGTTAACCCACTGTTCCTAGGCCGTCATTGTAAATAAGAATTTGTTCTTAACTGACTTGCCTAGTAAAATAAAGGTTAATTAAATAAATAAACTGAAATGCTGTACCTGTGTGTGTGTGTGTGTGTGTGTGTGTGTGCATCTGAAGTGGCACCCTATTCCCTACGTAGTGCACTACACCCCCTGGCTTAAAGTATTTTCACAGACACGGTCTGTGTGTAGCTGACACGGAGGACCATTCAGTCTGTGTGTAGCTGACACGGAGGACCATTCAGTCTGTGTGTAGCTGACACGGAGGACCATTCAGTCTGTGTGTAGCTGACACGGAGGACCATTCAGTCTGTGTGTAGCTGACACGGAGGACCATTCAGTCTGTGTGTAGCTGACACGGAGGACCATTCAGTCTGTGTGTAGCTGACACGGAGGACCATTCAGTCTGTGTGTAGCTGACACGGAGGACCATTCAGTCTGTGTGTAGCTGACACGGAGGACCATTCAGTCTGGGTGTAGCTGACACGGAGGACCATTCAGTCTGGGTGTAGCTGACACGGAGGACCATTCAGTCTGGGTGTAGCTGACACGGAGGACCATTCAGTCTGGGTGTAGCTGACACGGAGGACCATTCAGTCTGGGTGTAGCTGACACGGAGGACCATTCAGTCTGTGTGTAGCTGACACGGAGGACCATTCAGTCTGGGTGTAGCTGACACGGAGGACCATTCAGTCTGGGTGTAGCTGACACGGAGGACCATTCAGTCTGGGTGTAGCTGACACGGAGGACCATTCAGTCTGGGTGTAGCTGACACGGAGGACCATTCAGTCTGTGTGTAGCTGACACGGAGGACCATTCAGTCTGTGTGTAGCTGACACGGAGGACCATTCAGTCTGGGTGTAGCTGACACGGAGGACCATTCAGTCTGTGTGTAGCTGACACGGAGGACCATTCAGTCTGTGTGTAGCTGACACGGAGGACCATTCAGTCTGTGTGTAGCTGACACGGAGGACCATTCAGTCTGTGTGTAGCTGACACGGAGGACCATTCAGTCTGTGTGTAGCTGACACGGAGGACCATTCAGTCTGTGTGTAGCTGACACGGAGGACCATTCAGTCTGTGTGTAGCTGACACGGCGGGCCATTCAGTCTGTGTGTAGCTGACACGGAGGGCCATTCAGTCTGTGTGTAGCTGATTGGTTGGGACAGCTGTTGTCTGAGCATGCCCAGACCAGAGCACCACCAGGCCTCTCCTTCCTGACTACCAATCACACTCCAGTTGTCATTTAGCAGACACGCTTATCCAGAGCGACTTACAGAGCGACTTGAGTGCATCCATTTTCCCCCATGGGAATCGTACCCACAGCTGAGCCACACAGGCTGGTTTTATTTACCTGGAGGTTGTGCTGGGTATTAGTCCAGTTGGTGATCTGGTGCAGTTCTCCTGTTCTCTCTCTCCCCAAGCTGAGGCGGATTCACTGTCGAGAGACGTCAGTCACATCCGATGTGTCACAAACTTCCTGTAGTTATATGATAATGCCATTCAAAAACCAACTCCGGTCACCTGACTGAAGACCTTGTGCACTGGGCCAATAATCTATCGCTGTCTGTCTCTCTCTCTCACTCTCTCCACCCCCTCTCTCTTGTTTTCTCTACCCCCTGTCTTTCTCTCTGTTTGTCTCTCTCTCACTCTCTCCACCCCCTCTCTCTTGTTTTCTCTACCCCCTGTCTTTCTCTCTGTTTGTCTCTCTCTCACTCTCTCCACCCCCTCTCTCCCTCCCCCCTCTCTCTCTTGTCCCCCCCCCCTCCCCCCCCTCTCTTTCTTGGCTGTTTTCATCCTACTTCATCTGTTCTGCTTCTCTACCATGTCACCCCAGTATGTGATGCTTGTATGGGCTTGTCTGTACTGACCTGAACTGATCATTGCCCTATTGTTGATCAGGAAGGTGGGAGAGATTAAGGATGCATGGACAGAATGGGTGGATGGATATATGGAATGGATGTCATTAGCAGGATGATTGATATCTGTAGCTGGTACTAGTGTCTCTTCCTTCTGACTCCACATTATTACAACGTTCATCCATTTGAGTGTGCAAGGGTGCCTCGACCTTGGCAGCATTGTTTGTGGTCTGTGTGTTTGTTGCTGTGTGTGTATTTGTGTCCATCTGTAACTATTCTATGTGTGTATCCATTTCTGTGTGTTAGATCTTGGCTCAGTGTGTGTGGGTGTGTGGGTGTGGCTCATTTCCTGGTGCTGCTGTAGAATTGCTTCTGTCAGCTCCCTGAGCTGAGCTGGTGCTGTGACCTCATTTCCTGGTGCTGCTGTAGAATTGCTTCTGTCAGCTCCCTGAGCTGAGCTGCTGCTGTGACCTCATTTCCTGGTGCTGCTGTAGAATTGCTTCTGTCAGCTCCCTGAGCTGAGCTGCTGTTGTGACCTCATTTCCTGGTGCTGCCGTAGAATTGCTTCTGTCAGCTCCCTGAGCTGAGCTGCTGCTGTGACCTCATTTCCTGGTGCTGCTGTAGTATTGCTTCTGTCAGCTCCCTGAGCTGAGCTGCTGCTGTGACCTAATTTCCTGGTGCCGCTGTAGTATTGCTTCTGTCAGCTCCCTGAGCTGCTGCTGTGACCTCATTTCCTGGTGCTGCTGTAGAATTGCTTCTGTCAGCTCCCTGAGCTGAGCTGCTGCTGTGACCTCATTTCCTGGTGCTGCTGTAGAATTGCTTCTGTCAGCTCCCTGAGCTGAGCTGCTGTTGTGACCTCATTTCCTGGTGCTGCCGTAGAATTGCTTCTGTCAGCTCCCTGAGCTGAGCTGCTGCTGTGACCTCATTTCCTGGTGCTGCTGTAGTATTGCTTCTGTCAGCTCCCTGAGCTGAGCTGCTGCTGTGACCTAATTTCCTGGTGCCGCTGTAGTATTGCTTCTGTCAGCTCCCTGAGCTGCTGCTGTGACCTCATTTCCTGGTGCTGCTGTAGAATTGCTTCTGTCAGCTCCCTGAGCTGAGCTGCTGCTGTGACCTCATTTCCTGGTGCTGCTGTACTATTGCTTCTGTCAGCTCCCTGAGCTGAGCTGCTGCTGTGACCTCATTTCCTGGTGCCGCTGTAGTATTGCTTCTGTCAGCTCCCTGAGCTGAGCTGCTGCTGTGACCTCATTTCCTGGTGCTGCTGTAGTATTGCTTCTGTCAGCTCCCTGAGCTGAGCTGCTGCTGTGACCTCATTTCCTGGTGCCGCTGTAGTATTGCTTCTGTCAGCTCCCTGAGCTGAGCTGCTGCTGTGACCTCATTTCCTGGTGCCGCTGTAGTATTGCTTCTGTCAGCTCCCTGAGCTGAGCTGCTGCTGTGACCTCATTTCCTGGTGCTGCTGTAGTATTGCTTCTGTCAGCTCCCTGAGCTGAGCTGCTGCTGTGACCTCATTTCCTGCTCACTCCTTCCTCAGTTCCACAGAATAATGCCTCACTTTACACACAAGCGCCCCCAGACCCCATGTCACACATGGTATTGCAGCCAGATGGCCCAATGGAAACTCACAAGCCCCATAGAGCTCCCACTGTCTGTTTCAAACTGAGGGTGTCACAGAAAAACAGGATTCATGTCAATTTATTCAATGAGTCAGAGGGTCATTTTAAAGAGTGTAAACCCTGGTACTTTTCCTTATTAGTGTGAATAGCTGTAGAGTCCAGGTGTGTCCTCTGCTGTCCTGACTGTGTTTCTGTGTGGGGCTTCAGGCCAAGGAGCTGCCCACCTACAAGGACAACGACTTCATCAACGATGGACAGAAGATCTGCATCGACGACGACAACAAGAAGATGTTCCTGGAGAAGCTACGTAAAGACGTGGAGGTGTGTGTGTGTGTGTGTGTGTGTGTGTGCGTGTGTGGTTCTGTTATTTATTCTGATGTGAGTGAATTAATACTTGGGTCTGGATTAATCCGGTCTCCCTCAACACATGTTATTTCCCTCCCTCCAGTTCCTGGCCCAGTTGAAGCTGATGGACTACAGTCTGCTGGTGGGGATCCATGATGTGGAGCGGGCTGAGCAGGAGGAGGTGGAGAGTGAGGATAACGAGGGGGACGATGAGGGGGAGAGTGACGGAGGGATTGGCACTCCCCCTGACTCCCCCAGTAACACCCTGGACAGCACCAAGCCCCTGTCCCCTGGGGAGTTTGACCCCACCATAGACGTCTATGCCATCAAGAGCAACGACGGTGAGTGGAGAGTGAGGGGTTCAGGAGATGGTGAGAAATACCAACTAGATCAACAGTATAGATGACAGTCCTTGTAGCTCTCCGGTGCCCCTTGTGTTATGTCATTACAGATCTAGGGATAATCCTGTGTGTTCAGGTGTTTCTAGGCAGTAGGTGTAGGGATAATCCTGTGTGTTCAGGTGTTTCTAGGCAGTAGGTGTAGGGATAGTCCTGTGTGTTCAGGTGTTTCTAGGCAGTAGGTGTAGGGATAGTCCTGTGTGTTCAGGTGTTTCTAGGCAGTAGGTGTAGGGATAATCCTGTGTGTTCAGGTGTTTCTAGGCAGTAGGTGTAGGGATAGTCCTGTGTGTTCAGGTGTTTCTAGCCAGTAGGTGTAGGGATAATCCTGTGTGTTCAGGTGTTTCTAGGCAGTAGGTGTAGGGATAGTCCTGTGTGTTCAGGTGTTTCTAGGTGGTAGGTGTAGGGATAGTCCTGTGTGTTCAGGTGTTTCTAGGCGGTAGGTGTAGGGATAGTCCTGTGTGTTCAGGTGTTTCTAGGCAGTAGGTGTAGGGATAATCCTGTGTGTTCAGGTGTTTCTAGGCAGTAGGTGTAGGGATAGTCCTGTGTGTTCAGGTGTTTCTGGGCAGTAGGTGTAGGGATAATCCTGTGTGTTCAGGTGTTTCTAGGCAGTAGGTGTAGGGATAATCCTGTGTGTTCAGGTGTTTCTAGGAAGTAGGTGTAGGGATAGTCCTGTGTGTTCAGGTGTTTCTAGCCAGTAGGTGTAGGGATAGTCCTGTGTGTTCAGGTGTTTCTAGGCAGTAGGTGTAGGGATAATCCTGTGTGTTCAGGTGTTTCTAGGAAGTAGGTGTAGGGATAGTCCTGTGTGTTCAGGTGTTTCTAGCCAGTAGGTGTAGGGATAGTCCTGTGTGTTCAGGTGTTTCTAGGCAGTAGGTGTAGGGATAATCCTGTGTGTTCAGGTGTTTCTAGGCAGTAGGTGTAGGGATAATCCTGTGTGTTCAGGTGTTTTTAGGCAGTAGGTGTAGGGATAGTCCTGTGTGTTCAGGTGTTTCTAGGCAGGAGGTGTAGGGATAGTCCTGTGTGTTCAGGTGTTTCTAGGCAGTAGGTGTAGGGATAATCCTGTGTGTTCAGGTGTTTCTAGGCAGTAGGTGTAGGGATAGTCCTGTGTGTTCAGGTGTTTCTAGGCAGTAGGTGTAGGGATAGTCCTGTGTGTTCAGGTGTTTCTAGGCGGTAGGTGTAGGGATAGTCCTGTGTGTTCAGGTGTTTCTAGGAAGTAGGTGTAGGGATAGTCCTGTGTGTTCAGGTGTTTCTAGGCAGTAGGTGTAGGGATAGTCCTGTGTGTTCAGGTGTTTCTAGGAAGTAGGTGTAGGGATAGTCCTGTGTGTTCAGGTGTTTCTAGCCAGTAGGTGTAGGGATAATCCTGTGTGTTCAGGTGTTTCTAGCCAGTAGGTGTAGGGATAGTCCTGTGTGTTCAGGTGTTTCTAGGCAGTAGGTGTAGGGATAATCCTGTGTGTTCAGGTGTTTCTAGCCAGTAGGTGTAGGGATAATCCTGTGTGTTCAGGTGTTTCTAGCCAGTAGGTGTAGGGATAATCCTGTGTGTCTGTGTGTCCAGGTGCTCCTAGGAAGGAGGTGTACTTCATGGCGGTCATTGATATTCTGCAGCATTATGATGCCAAGAAGAAGGCCGCTCACGCTGCCAAGACCGTCAAACACGGAGTGAGTGAGTGAGTGAGTGAGTGAGTCTACACCTCGTTTGGTGTGATTTTTGTGTGATTGTGTGTCTTCCCTTGACTGACTCCTCCACCATGTGTCTCCCCCTGCAGGCGGGAGCGGAGATCTCCACGGTGAACCCAGAGCAGTACTCCAAGAGGTTCTACGACTTCATCACCACTATTCTCTCATAGCCCCCGGGAGTGGGGGGGGGGGGGGCTGGCTGGCTGAGAGTGGAGGTGGTTTTTTATCTCTCTCTCCATTTCTCCTTTAGCAGGGGTGTCCCTCTGCAGCTAAAACCATCATTTGTTTACATTCATCTTCTCTGTTGACTTGATCTCTGTTACGCGGGACCATAAGGTGTGATCGGAGAATAGGTGTATCTTCTCTTTTGACTTGATCTATGTTACGCGGGACCATAAGGTGTGATCGGAGAATAGGTGTATCTTCTCTTTTGACTTGATCTCTGTTACACGGTGTTCTAGTCAGTACTTTTTGTATTTGTTTGTTTTGTGTACTTTGGGAATCTAGTTTTTTTTACACCATGTCCTCACCCTGCATTGTTTGTTGTTCTGTATTCCCCTTTGGGAGGGGGTGGGGTTAGAATGAGGAAGAACAGGGCTCAGTGATTGGATAACAATAGTGAGGTCACTCTCGGAGTAAATAGTACAGGTAGAAGTAAACAGGAAGTGCACCTTGAGGCTAGTCCAAACCATTCACTCGTCTTCAGGAAGTAGGAAGTATTAGTCCAATAGGCCGTCGGCCAGACCATCCAATTGCCATTTAGCCCTGCCCAAGCCAAAGCTACCGTCCTATCTGTCCCTTCATCCATCACTCCCTCCATACGAGAGACGTTAGGATAAGCTGCGTCTAGTAAGACTGGGAGCTGGTGTGTGTGTGTGTGTGTGTGTGTGTGTGTGTGTGTGTGTGTGTGTGTGTGTGTGTGTGTGTGTGTGTGTTGGTGGTAGTAGTGAGAGCGCTGGCTGGGTACAAGTTAAGAATAGCGAGGATGAAGAGAGGAGAATAGCGAGGATGAAGAGAGGAGAATAGCAGGGTACCTGGAAGGACGGCCAGAGAGGAGAATAGCAGGGTACCTGGAAGGACGGACAGAGAGGAGAATAGCAGGGTACCTGGAAGGACGGACAGAGAGGAGAATAGCAGGGTACCTGGAAGGACGGACAGGGAGTAGACCAGAAATGTCACGAGGTCTGACTCGTCCAACAGTTTCATTCAGTTCCATTAGGCTTTAGAGATTTACGACATCATTGACTGATCGGGTTTATGTCATTCTGGCAGGGTACCAGGAAAGGGTATTAGGAAGTTGGTGTGTCTGACTTCCTGTGGGACAGGGCAGGGCGATGGTATGATACCTCATGGACCTTTGAACCTGAATTGCCATCAGCACCTTAAACAAATTGTTGCACTTTTATGTTAGAGATATGATCTCTCGTTCTGTTACATGCACCACAACAAAAGCACTGTTTGGAGTTATCCAACTCATGCCCAACATGTCTGATAGGGGTGTAGGAGGGACTAGAGGTGGGTTTGGGACCAGGCCTGAGTGTAGTGCGCAGCAGAGAACGAGGAGTGGTGCCTTCAGGACAGATACAGACGGCCTATTGTTTACCTCTGGTCTCGAACCAGCCTGAACCAGAGTCTTACCCACATCTGTCTGTGTCAGGGGTCTCCAACCCCGGCCATGGAGGAGTACTGAGTATGCAGGCTTTATTTACTCCTGTCCAGCACTAATATACCTGATTCAGCTTGTTATGGTCCAGACAGAAGACCTTAATTAGTTGGTTATTTGATTCAGCTTATTGTGGTCCAGACAAAAGACCTTGATTAGTTATTTGAATTCGGTGTTACAGCAGGGCTGGAACAAAAGCCTTCACGACTATTAGCGTTCCAGGACTGAGATGGAGAGCCCTGAGACAGTCAAAGATCTCTATACAAGGTTCAGGCCTGAGTCGGCTGTGTGTCCGTGTTTCGTGAGAGGAAAGGAAAGGAAGGGGCTGGGTTGTAGGAAAATCGACTTTTGTTATTTAAGTGGTGATGTCATGCCAACCTGTCAGCCTCTCCTTTTAACCTTGTTGTCTGCCTGTTATTCAGACTTTTGTTGCGTCGTTGTTGTTGAAAGGTTGTTTTATCTCAGATTGAGTTTCGCCGGGTTTGAATTGAGGTGGTACATTTTTATATTTTGCACAGATACTAAAAGTAACCAAATGTTATGCATATGATCCTGACTGGGTGACGTGGTTTTAACAAGGGAAACGACTGGGTGACGTGGTTTTAACAAGGGAAACGACTGGGTGACGTGGTTTTAACAAGGGAAACGACTGGGTGATGTGGTTTTAACAAGGGAAACGACTGGGTGATGTGGTTTTAACAAGGGAAACGACTGGGTGATGTGGTTTTAATGGTTTTAACAAGGGAAACGACTGGGTGATGTGGTTTTAATGGTTTTAACAAGGGAAACGACTGGGTGATGTGGTTTTAATGGTTTTAACAAGGGAAATGGCTGGGTGACGTGGTTTTAACAAGGGAAACGACTGGGTGACGTGGTTTTAACAAGGGAAACGACTGGGTGACGTGGTTTTAACAAGGGAAACGACTGGGTGACGTGGTTTTAACAAGGGAAACGACTGGGTGACGTGGTTTTAACAAGGGAAACGACTGGGTGACGTTTTAACAAGGGAAACGGCTGGGTGACGTGGTTTTAACAAGGGAAACGGCTGGGTGACGTGGTTTTAATGGGTGACATATCATTATACCTGTTTCAGAGATAGATAGATATATCTCTATATAGCTCTGACTTGTACCAGAGAAGAATCTGTCTGGTGTTGTACCTGTGATGGGTAGCCTACTAAACCAGTGAAGTCATCCTTCTCGACTGTTCTAACCCAAGAAAAAAACATTATATTATGGTTTGTTTTAGACGCATAGATTCTATTCACATATATTTTTACGTTGCATTTTAGTCATGAAATATAATTGTATTTTAAAGCAACACCGTTTGAGTTAATGACAGTGTTGTGTTATATGAAGAATGCTACTGCTTGTATGTACTGTAAAAACAGAACCAAAACATGTTGCAGGAACACACTTTCTCCCTCCTGTGTCTTGGCTGTTTAGATCCAATGTTACTCTCCTAGTCTTAACCCCATAAGGCTCTCCTTACCAAGCTTTAAACTGTCTTTTCATCATATACACTGTGTAAGAGGTGTGCCTTTATACTCCAAATGATTTCATTTGTCTTTTTTAATGTCTTTTTGTTTTTTTACAAAGTTCAAATGTTATTTTAACAGGGTTTTATTTTCAGCGTTTTCCCTTCCTGTGTAGTAGGTGTTTTCAATATATTATTGTTGAGTCAAATTGATACAGTTGTATTATTATTTTGACTAGTTCAGTTTTCAAACATAAAAACGATAATGGCGTCTCTGATGCTGAGGTTATGGGTAGAACTTAGTCATTAGGCACAGATGGCGCTTACCTTCCCCAAATCCTAACCTTCACCATTAGGGGGGTGGGGGGAGGTGGTACTGCAAATCTGAACTTGGATCTGTGTGTCTACCTCTTGGTGTGGAGACTGCCTCTGGGCTGATCTGACCCTGCGTTCCCCGCTGCTCAGTAGGGACCTGTGTGTTGTGGTTTGTGTGACTGTCATAATGATGTTCGTCGTGTTTGTCCGCTGACCAATTCCTCCGAAGTTTGAATGCATCTGAATGAAATGGCACCCTATTCCCTGTAACAGTGAAATAATTTTGACAAGAGCCCTTTTAGGTTTAAGATTGGGGTTAGGTTTAAGGTTAGGTTTAGGATTAGGTTTAGGGTTAGGTTTAGGTTTAGGGTTAGGTTTAGGATTAGGGTTAGGTTTAGGATTAAGGGTTAGGACTAGGGTTAGGTTTAGGATTAAGGTTTAGGGTTAGGTTTAGGATTAAGGTTTAGGGTTAGGTTTAGGGTTAGGTTTAGGATTAGGGTTAGCCAGGTTCTGGTCAAAAATAGTGCACTGTTTAGGGAACAGATGCAGTCGAGACTCCCCTTCCACCATCTTATGTTAACGTTGCTGCATCACCACTGCCTGCTCCATGTTCCCTAAACCCTAACCTTAACCACTGCTCCATGTTCCCTAAGCCCTAACCTTAACCACTGCATGCCTGCTCCATGTTCCCTAAACCCTTACCTTAACCACTGCGCCATGTTCCCTAAACCCTAACCTTAACCACTGCTCCATGTTCCCTAAACCCTAACCTTAATCACTGCATGCCTGCTCCATGTTCCCTAAACCCTAACCTTAACCACTGCTCCATGTTCCCTAAACCCTAACCTTAACCACTGCATGCTTGCTCCATGTTCCCTAAGCCCTAACCTTAACCACTGCTCCATGTTCCCTAAGCCCTAACCTTAACCACTGCTCCATGTTCCCTAAGCCCTAACCTTAACCACTGCTCCATGTTCCCTAAGCTCTAACCTTAACCACTGCTCCATGTTCCCTAAACCCTAACCTTAACCACTGCTCCATGTTCCCTAAGCCCTAACCTTAACCACTGCACGCCGGCTCCCTAACCTTCACCCTAAACCTTAACCACTGCACGCCGGCTCCCTAACCTTCACCCTAAACCTTAACCACTGCACGCCGGCTCCCTAACGTTCACCCTAAGCCCTAACCTTAACCTAAAACAGCTGACCCAGGATCAGTGGTGAAGAGGAAATGTCTACCTGCTCCACCTCCCACCCACTGGCCAGCTCTCCCTGCCCTCACCCACTGGCCAGCTCTCCCTGCCCTCACCCACTGGCCAGCTCTCCCTGCCCTCACCCACTGGCCAGCTCTCCCTGCCCTCACCCACTGGCCAGCTGTCCCTGCCCTCACCCACTGGCCAGCTGTCCCTGCCCTCACCCACTGGCCAGCTGTCCCTGCCCTCACCCACTGGCCAGCTGTCCCTGCCCTCACCCACTGGCCAGCTCTCCCTGCCCTCACCCACAGACCAGCTCTCCCTGCCCTCACCCACGGGCCAGCTCTCCCTGCCATCACCCACGGGCCAGCTCTCCCTGCCCTCACCCATGGGTCAGCTCTCCCTGCCCTCAACCATGAGAGATGTGTTTTTGCTCTGAGAAGATGGTGTCTCGATCCATAGAGAGGGTGCTCCCATGTCCCAGAATTGGACTCCTACTATAGACTACCCTCTCCACTGCTCCCCAGTCCACTGGGACGTAGATGGCTGGTTTTGTCCATCGTTGGCTGATCCTTCAACCTCCTCTATGTAAAAGCCGTACTAAACCCAACATTTTGTGAAAATAAACTTTTCCCATCTACGTGCATCCATCTACATTCAGAATGACCACACATGAGCTTGGAAAATATTGTAAGGTGTAAATGTATCAGTTTGAGTGTTTTATTTTTTTAACGTATGAATTCTGGAAGACTGAATGAAGTGTGTTTGTGTGTTTGTGTGTTTGTGTGTGTGTGTGTGTGTGTGTCACACGGTTAGGTGTTAATGATTACAGATATGAGGACAGACAGATGGTGGGGTTTTAACTGTGGAAATTGTGAGGTATGTAATGGTGACCCAGAGTCCTTGCTACACATTGCTAAAGCATTGTGTGTGTGTTGCTGTCTGCCGGTGGTCCTGTGAGAAATGTTAACTCATGTTCTGTGATGTTTATTGTTTGACACAATGCTGATAATTCTAATACACTCCATTCCGTCGTCATTCGCTTTACTATAATAAAGCACTGTCTGCTAAACTGAGGTCTGTTTTCAGTACTTTGTACATGGTCATTATTTTCACTTACTGTCTTTTGAGCTTGGTACATTTAACATGTCCTTTATTTTTCCAGGTAGTGCCAGTGAGTCTTTTTTATTTATTTATTAGGAGAGGAAGCGTTAAGTCAGCACAAACAGGACACACACACACACGACTAAAACCAGGCTACATAAAGGAGACTAAAAATATTCACAAATTACATCATTCAATTACACAAGCATAGTCACTGCAGACAGCAAGCCCTTTTAATGAAGTTTTCTCTATTGTATTTGACTAAACATATGGCCATCAAACTCAACAATGGACCTGGAAGCCAGTTCCACTGCGTGTTTTCATTGTTCCTGTCTAATCAGGGACTGATTTAAACCTGGGACACCAAGTGGGTGATTCCTCTCTAATCAGGGACTGGTTTATACCTGGGACACCAGGTGGGTGATTCCTCCCTAATCAGGGACTGATTTAGACCTGGGACACCAGGTGGGTGATTCCTCCCTAATCAGGGACTGATTTAGACCTGGGACACCAGGTGGGTGATTCCTCCCTAATCAGGGACTGGTTTATACCTGGGACACCAGGTGGGTGATTCCTCCCTAATCAGGTGACTGATTTATACCAGGGACACCAGGTGGGTGATTCCTCCCTAATCAGGGACTGATTTATACCAGGGACACCAGGTGGGTGATTCCTCCCTAATCAGGGACTGGTTTATACCTGGGACACCAGGTGGGTGATTCCTCCCTAATCAGGTGACTGATTTATACCAGGGACACCAGGTGGGTGATTCCTCCCTAATCAGGGACTGATTTATACCAGGGACACCAGGTGGGTGATTCCTCCCTAATCAGGGACTGGTTTATACCTGGGACACCAGGTGGGTGATTCCTCCCTAATCAGGTGACTGATTTATACCAGGGACACCAGGTGGGTGATTCCTCCCTAATCAAGGACTGATTTAGACCAGGGACACCAGGTGGGTGCAATTAATTATCTGGTAGAACAGAAAGCCAGCAGGCTCCGGACCTCATAGGGTAAGAGTTGAATAGTCTGGTTTAGAGTCATGTTCAACATGTAAATGATTACAGATTTTTTCAACATGTTCATTTATGAAAGGTGGGGCTTTTATTTATTTATTTAAATAGACTAATATTTTTGTGTAAAGTTAAACATTACAGTTCATTACGTCTGAAATGGGTGTTAAATTCCATGTTAAATGGAATTCCATGGAAGTAGCTCATTTATGCGGTTGTTTTAGGCCTATTATCTTACCAAATATTGTGCCTATTGAATTTAATTATGCGTTGGCCTTTTGATAATATTTGATTAATAAATTATAACTAGAAATTGTGGCATCTCATAGGATCAAATTAATTTTCTGGTTTTAGAGCAATGAGGAACATGAATAAACGAAACAATGTGCTAATGTTCACAAAATGGTTATCGTTTTGAACATTTTTAGTTGTTTATTTAGAAATAAAGTATAATTGATTCCTTAGATTTGTCAAACGTTTTTCATTTATTTAAAAGAAAATAGCTCAGGTCTAGTGTTTATCTCACTGGCTATTGTAAATGTATTGCCCCCAACAGGAAATACAAATCTACAGGCAGTCATTGATCTAGGTAGACTGGATCTGTCTCCTTTCATTTAGCTAACTGAATTGATTGTGACTTGAGTTGAACCTATCACGCATTCAAATCCTGCATCACACACGTTTTAATGCTGCGTCAGTAGACAAGGTAACTGTCTCAGAGTGCGCATTGCTCAGCTGGCGGGAACACGGGTCTGGTAGAGTCAACCCCAGAGCAGCGGAGTAAAAACGTCTGAGGTGAGATTGAGTTGTCACAGAAATAACACCAGCAGCACGCTGTTCAGGTTGCCGATATATAATGGCTATAATGCCGCCTTAGAAAAAAAGGTTCGAAAATGGTTAATCGGCTGTCCCCACATGAGAATCTCCTTTGGTACCAGTTAGAACCCCTTTTGGTTCAATGTAAAAAGGGTTATACATAGAATCAAAACGGGTTATCCTATTGGGACAGATGAAGAACCCTTTTAAGTTCTTGATATAACTTTGTTTCTAAGTGGAGGCCTACCATGCAAAGCCCATGGCCCCTTTTAGCTATTGTTGAGTAAATATTCAGAGTTGGCATTCATCCTCTGCTTCTATGCTTACTACACAATTCTTTCTTGGATATTTGACTGAGAATTTGTTTGGAATAGGCCCGGTTCTTTTTTGTTCGATTATTATGGAAGCTATTTGTAATGTAGGCTATGTAACCGTTTTAGTGGAGAGTATAGGCTGGCCAAGTAGACGCCATGGGTTATAGGGCTCCCGAGTAGCGCAGTGGTCTAAGGCACTGCATCTCAGTGCTAGTGGCGTCACTACAGACCCTGGTTTGATTCCAGGCTGTATCACATAACCGGCAAGATTGGGAGTCTCATAGAGCAGCGCACAATTGGCCCAGTGTCGTCCTGGTTTGTGCTTGGCCGGGGTAGGCCGTCATTGTAAATTATAATTTGTTCTTAACTGACTTGCCTAGTTAAATAAATGTAAAATAAAAATCAACAGAGGTAAAAAGGAAATGGTGGTTGAGATTAGGTTTAAACCACAGAGGATGCAGGGGTATTCAACTCTTACCCTACGAGGTCCGGAGCCTTCTGCCTTTCTCTTCGACCTAATTATTAATTTCACACACATGGTGCCCCATGTCTAAATCAATCCCTGTTTCGAGAGGATTTTTTTTTAATGCAGTGGAACTGGCTTCGTGGTCCAGAGTTGAGTTTGAGGGTCATAGGGCATCACTGCTGTTCATCATTTAGCTTCATGCAACAACATCTTCTGATCTGTTGCCATCCAGGCATGCACCTACCTATCAGTTAGTTATAGACCCAAGATTGAAGCTTGAATAGTTTCAAATCCACCAGCAGCTAACTCGCACTGCCTACTCAAACACGGCAATATTATCAATGTAATTGAATGTGTTTGGGTAGAAAACACTAAATAGCTAAAGACATGACACCACCAAAGCCTGTCTGACACCAACTCTCTCGCGGGCTCTATGGATCCCTTGCAGAACGCCCAGATGGTGCGCCTGTATCTCCCCCGTTCCACCTTAAATGTTATTTCCGGTATTCCTGACATCCCCTTTAAGAGAGCGCGTCACACCCTTCAGTGGCCGGGAGGGGGCGCTTGTAGATTGTGTCATCGCCTACAACGGGCGGCAGGATATATTTTAGCTGTGTGTGTCTTACTCCCCAGTAAGAAGCATAATTTTCTCCTCACTGTTAAAAATTACATTTTTTATATATATAATTAACACCCCATTTATATAAATGGTGACTTAAGAAAACCAACGAATAGCTTAACTGCAGACAGAACAAAGTCCAAATAATTTCACAGTTATTAACAGGTAATTCGTTGTCTTGGCTGTTTTTTTTATTCTAGGTCTATAATCAGTTAATGATCAGCCCACCAAGGCTCACAAAACATAACCCATCTACTGCGGCAGAGCGCAGCACACACGCAGAGAGACGCATATTCTCTGTGTAGCCTAGGCTACTGTGACAGAACACCACCGCATCGAGCACAGCACAACAGTCTCGTTCTTCCCGCGGTAGAAACATATTTTGTTAGACTACTGCGTATGTAAGCGTTGTTTACGTCGCACGGAGAACGCGTAACAGCTGATATGCCAATACAGTGTTCTAATGTAATGACAAGTATTTTGAAAACAAGAATTTAGGGCTGTTTAAATGCGTGACATCTGCTCAGTCATTGTCAGGTTAAAATTATGCATTGTCATTCAACTGTCACCCTTTCCTCGGTGACAAACCGGGCACGATAACGACTTTGTTTTTATTTATTTTTTTTCTGAATACAAAGAATCACATCCATGACAAATGGATATTAACAAAAATTCGGAATTGGAACATATTTCCTACGTTTGACTAGAATTTGTATGAACTTGTTTCAGTATTAACTGAATGAATAGCCCATGTCCATCGAGCAATTTTTCAAAATGATCAATTCTGTTTTATTATTTTCAATACTTATTACAGTCAACCATCATTTTCTTAAACATTTTGTTTCGAATTTTTAAATATAAATGACTGACCCCGTGACAGAGTATTTTCTAGAACCCCGTTGCATAATGTTACACCCCATATAGCAGGCATCACCAACCAAATTCAGCCGCTGGCCGATTTGAGCGGATCGTCAGGGGCCGAACATAATTACAAATAATTTGTAGACTGCAAAATGACCGCAAGAAGCCCAAACAGATATACTGTTTGACTAAAACATAATAATTTCAAAAATTGCTTACATTTGTATCCCACTGGGCACACACTGGTTAAAGCAACGTTGTTTCTACATCATTTCAATTAAATGATGTTAAACCAACGTGGAATTGACGCTGAATTGACGTCTGTGCCCAGTGGGATACAATCACATATATCTCTCTATTATGCGAGGGAATACTTTGGAACAGATTTCAATTAAAATCACTTGGAGCTGATTTGCTGGAGTTTTTAGTATTTACATCCAAAAATTAAAACCAAAAAAAGTTGGCGAAGGGTTCCCTATATAGCATGCAGGGAACAGTATGAATTCCAGTGTAATGAAACACGAATAATCTCTGGACTCTAAGTAAAGTACGTTTTAAATAATATGATCCAACAAACAATATAATGATGTGCAAATGAATAATTAACTTGAGGATGTAGGTCTATACTATTCCAACAAGTCACTATAAAGACTGTCACTGCCTTGTAGCCTACTTAGACTGAATACTTTCCCTTAAAATTTCCACTCAGAAAGCCATTTTGTTTTTCATACAGGATACATATGAACAATTATATAGGCTTGGTTTTTCAAGACTGACTGTTTGCATTTTCTTGTTTGTTTGTTGTTTCAATTTGAAAATATTTTTCGAGATTTGCACTTTCATGTCAAATTAGGTTTGAGAGGATTACGTTTTAATTAACAAACAAAAAAGAACTGGCATCACTTTCAAATTGTGTATCCGATCTGTATGTAGCCTAGGCTATATATCACGTTGGTAACCAGCAGGTTAGACTGCAGGTAAAATATATGCACTACAGAACAATAATTGAATTGCAATAAACGGAAACTGTAAGCCTTGTTTATAAATAGTTAACGCCATGCTGTATGAATATGCCTAGGCTAGACGAAACCAAATGTATCCTAGAGTAGTTTGCTAAAGCCTTGTAAAAATGTTGCTACCAAATTGTTTTTTTGTTAATGCTATTTTAGAGCTTGGGGAAATGAAGAAGCCGGTATTGTGGATATGCTTGCCTACTGAACCAGTCAACTATTTATTTAGAATAAGCCTAGGCCAAATACCAGTAAAGGTACTTATGGGGGAAGTTGAGGTTTCTAAGTGAAGGCAACAAACACTGCAACATTTCAAATTGTCAGCAAAGGTGCGTTTTCTTGATTAATCAGATTGTTATTATTTCTCACAGGCAAAAAAATCTCCATGGATGGACCTTTATTTCCTGATTTTACATCACATTCCTCACTGCTGATCGATTTCATATTTTACATCAAAATATTACTTATCAATATTCAATTGCTTCAATAGAATTGGGAAATAATGAGGCCTACATTTTGACCTAAAGGGCCAATCTGCAGTTGCTACATCCCTTTTTAGACTTGTAAATTAATAATTATATTGTATGTACACATTTATTCTTGAAGAATATAACTTCAATGCCTTCAATGCCAATGCCTTACGAGCTTAGTTCAACTGTCGTACCCCATCAGAGCTCCAAATATAAGCTTGTTTTAATCCAATGTTTGTGAACTAATTAAAGCGTGGCAGGAAGCCTAGCGGTAAGAGGTTTGGACCAATAACTGAAAGAAAGGTCGCTGGTTCGAATCCACGAGCCGACAAGGTGAAAAATATTCGTATGTGCCCTTGAGCAAGGCACTTACCCCTAATTGCTCCATGATCACCATTGATAATGGCCGACCCTGGCTGTGACCCCACTCTGAGGGGGTCCTAAGGGGAATTGGGGTAATTTTGACCTAAAGGGGCAATGCTATTAATACAGACTTGTACTTGTGTGAAAAAATGACCAAAATAAGCACCCACCAAACTATAATTGGTTGAAAACTTTAATTTTGATATTGTGGATGGTCAGTCCTTACATCTATAGCTTTGCCTATAAATGCTGTGTTGTTCATTTCTAATCGCAGCTTTAACTTTGAACGTAACGTGTCCTTATCACATTTTAAGACTATTAGATAATACAAATATGTCACTTAAGTTCAATGCAACATCCAAAAGGTTCACGTTCTTCACCAACTATTCCCTGAATAGACATCATGTATTTTTTCTGATCTGATAATTGCTTGATTGGCTTCAGACAACTTTCACTATCGAACACATCAAAGAA
The DNA here is from genome assembly GCF_057628025.1 of Oncorhynchus mykiss. Taxonomy (NCBI): domain Eukaryota; kingdom Metazoa; phylum Chordata; class Actinopteri; order Salmoniformes; family Salmonidae; genus Oncorhynchus; species Oncorhynchus mykiss. Next base: position 13,982,100 of record NC_143036.1, on the reverse strand, counting down.
CAGGCTGTATAGTTTGACATATAAGTGAGTATCATATAAGCAGGCCTGCGTTCACAAAAGAGCTTGACATCCGTTCAGCATGCTGAACATGCATGCATTATAAACCAGGAATATTTCCTTAGCCATATTGGATTCCAGCAAAAGCAATTTGAATTAACAACATATTTTGAAGTTTCGCATATTCAAAGTATCGGGCCTATAAACTGTTCTACTTTGTCTGTTGACGCTGCGGTTCCCCCGGGGTTAAGGTCCGGGTCGGATTACCCTCCAAACAAAACCCAATCCAACCAAACCATTAACGGAGATCCACCGTGACATGAACAACCGGAACACCGGGTTGGTCACGTCACGTTGTATTATTCATTCATATATCCTGTTTGATTTCGGGAAGCTAAAAGAGGTGGGTTGAAAGGCCGTTGCTCCTGCGTTCCCTTAAGGGTTAAATACAATGTGGCCTGAATACCCTGCTTTTCCCTTTTGTTCCAGACCCTGAATACCCAATTTAAAGAAGTGGTCCAAAAGTTGGCTGAAACCTGAGTGGAAGCAGGAGAGCCAGACAAAGTTTCCTATTGTGTTTCAAAATTCAGCAATTTAAGAACTGTATAACTTTAAATGAGGAAAAAAATAGTATTCCCAACAAAAAGTGTAGGCCTAGCTTGTTTGATACAAACAAACATTGTCAGTGGAATGGCCTGAAGATCTCAGTGACTTTCAATGTGGCACCTTCATAGGATGCCACCTTCCCAACAAGTCAGTTTGTCACATTTCTGCCCTGCTAGAGCTGCCCTGGTCAACTGTAAGTGCTGTTATTGTGAAGTGGAAACTTTTAGGAGCTATACAAGCTCACAGAACAGGACTGTCGAGTGCTGAAGCACATAGCTTGTAAAAATGGTCTGTCCTCTGAACACTCACTACCGAGTTCCAAACTGCCTCTGGAAGCAACGTCAGCACAAGAACTGTTCTTCGGGAGCTTCATGAAATGGGTTTCCATGGCCGAGCAGCCGCACACAAGCCTAAGATCACCATGCGCCATGCCAAGCGTCGGCTGGAATGGTGTAAAGCTTGCCGCCATTGGACTCTGGAGCAGTGGAAACGCTTTCTCTGGAGTGATGAATCACACTTCACCATCTGACAGTCCGACACAATGAATCTTGGTTTGGCGGATGCCAGGACAATGCTACCTGCCCCAATGCATAGTGCCAGCTGTAAAGTTTGGTGGAGGAAGAATAATGGTCTGGGGCTGTTTTTCATGGTTCGGGCTAAGCTCCTTAGTTCCAGTGAAGGGAAATATTAACACTACAGCATAGGATGGATGACATTCTAGACGATTCTGTGCTTTCAACTTTGTGGCAACAGTTTGGGGAAGGCCCTTTCCTGTTTCAGCATGACAATGCGTCCATGCACAAAGCGAGGTCCATACAGAAATGGTTTGTCGAGATAGGTGTGGAAGAACTTTACTGGCCTGCACAGAGCCCTGACCTCAACCCCATCGAACATCTTTGGGATGAATTGGAACTTCGACTGCGAGCCAGGCCTCATTGCCCAACATCAGTGCCCTTCTTCACTAATGCTGTTATGGCTGAATGGAAGCAAGTCCCTGCAGCAATGTTCCAACAACTAGTGGAAAGCCTTCCCAAAAGAGCAGAGGCTGTTATAGTAGCAAAGGGGGGACCAACTCCATATTAATGCCCATGATTTTGGAATGAGATGTTTGACGAGCAGAAGTCCACATACTCTTGGTCATGTAGTGTTTAACAGCCTGCTGCATTAGTCCATATTTAGGCTAATAAAAGTGATCGTGTAGGCTTCTATGCATTACAGCATCCCTCTTTTCTCACAAATCTGCTATTCGCCGAAATTACATTTTCACGTTTCTCCTTTTATTTCGTGTTCAATAGCCTACTCTTTTTCCATGGCACTCCTTGATATGCATTCTAAATCAAAAGTTGATGACTTGACTTCATTTAAGTTTCAGTTAATCAGTTATTTATTAAGATAAATTATAATTAAGATAAAAATGTGTCCTAATAAGCATAAATATTTAACTAATCTCAAAATTAAGGCACTGTGGGTATAGGTTGTGTCCATGAATTAGACATTGCTTGGACATTTTTCCTAATGGAAAATAGGCTAGCCTATTTGTTGGTAAAAAATGAATGAATAAATATGAGCTAATCATTTCGGCTATTGTAGAGCAGTAGACTATTTGTAGCTATTATTTGTTGTTGTGTTCGTGCATGGCATTCACTCAGCGCATGTCGCGGAGCCTGATTTCATGGTATGAGGGGCCAAAGGTCACCGCTGGACGTGATTGTCTCTAAATACCCGCAGGCGGGTACGCGGGCGCGGGCACGTCCACAGCCTCTCGACAAACAATGGCGTTTATCAATGACGAGAATGCTCGTTTTTGAGCTGTCATTTTAGAATGCAGAATAGAGCGACATACTTTTTTTCTATAAAGCTATTTGACAATTAAAATGTTAACGTTTTGTCGTTAGAAGCAATAACGGTAGGTAGTCACAGTAAAACCAATGCATTAGGCTGCCACTGGGATATTAGGAGGCAATGATGAGCCTATTGGATTCTGGTGGGAATATTTTCTGTAGCTGCTGTTGGCCTACATAACACTTCATAGAATAATATGTCATTGTTTTAGCCTAGCTTACATCAAACATATTTCATAGGCGAAATTAAAATATTGATACAATTAACGTATCTTATATTGAGCCTCAATAACTCTATATGTCTATATATAATAGCCTATAGGCATATTAAACCATCTGCATAAGGGATTCCAGTGTGATTTCATGTCTCCCTCTGTGCATTAATGTTTTTCTGTCAATTCGGAAGCCTATGGCCTACGATATCTGTTTGTCATGGATAAAGTTAACGTTTTTCTGATAAACGGTTACAATTGCAACAATTGCAGTCGTTGTTATATACTTCCTATTATTTGTATTAAGTTAAGTTGTATTAAGTTAAATCACGTTGGACATGGTGGAGTCATCGGCCGTTGCGCTTCAAGAGAGGAGAAATCGCTCTACTAATTTCAGCTCTAATAGTTGGATATTTAAGTCAGTTGTATCTAACAGCTGTTGTGAAATATATTTTTAAATAAGGGACGTCCACTCATTTGTTCAAAAGGATTAGAAATGGACCGTAGATTTGTCAGATATTAGCCTTGTCAATGGTAAAATGTGGACCATGGAGAACGAATTGCCTATTTGCTACCTTCAACAATTCTTCAATGTTAGAAATAATAATACATCATGAGAATAAGAACTGGGACTAAGTTGGCGTGGTATAGTTTGTGCCTGTTTGGGGTCGTTGTGAAATGAGTCCTTTAACCCCGGAGGTCACTCGGGGCTCCGGTGTCAATCTGCCTTAATGGATTCAGAAACGGATTGTTCGGTCAGGACACGAGGCAACACTTTTATTTTATTTTACATTTCATAAGCGACACTTTTTCTCGAAGTCTGCTGATGTAAGTGATTCTAATTTAAATTAGTGTTTGTAAATTAGTAGAGTAGGCCTATGGACCTATCATTTGTTCTTCTATTCATTACCCATATAAAACTAGTCTTAACGTAGCCAGGGATGGGTAAATTACTTTCTAAATGTAAGCAGTTATTTTCCTGCATGTCCAAAATTGTAATTAGTAATGTAACTTTTGGATTGCCTAAACTCGGTATCGTAATCTGATTACTGTCTCCTTAAAACGCGTTGGAAGAAGACAAAAATGATAGCTCAAACTCATTTGGTGTCATAATAGCGGTGTCTGATTTGTGGTCAGACTCACTCAGGTGGAACAAACTTAAACTTGCGCCCTTTTTTTCAATTAGGAATTGAATGTCATTGGGACAACAGAAAGGTGTGATAATGTATTTTTTTTCCGTAAAACGTCCTTTCTGAATGTAAAGGTTGTCCAGTAAGCAATCATCTACATTTTCAAAGTATCTGTAATCTGATTACAATATTTTCGCTGGTAAAAGAACTCATTACAGTTAGGCCTACAGTTTTTGTTTGTAATCAGTTATTCTCCAACCCTGTATGTATCTGTATGAATGAGGTATTATGAGTACCTGTTACATCGTGATAAAAAGCAATATGAACAAATGTAAATGCATGTATTTACGTAAGCCATAGTTAAGCACAATTTGATTCTAAGCAGATCCTCATAAACTAACTCATTTGTATGTATGCTTATCTAAAAATAGCATAGGCTATAGGCATACATCCTGATATAGGATCTCTCAGCACTGGGACTAAAATAGCGTATAGCCGAAGCTTTAAGAGGTTAGTGCAGTGAAGAATAAGACTGCATAAATTTTACGTGTAGAACTCTAATCCGGATTTTGAGCTGAATCATAAGGTTTTTGGCATGGAGTTGGATCCGGCTAACATATTTGCGTCTTCAAATTTCCATGTCCTACATAAACATGCATTTGTAATAAAGCGGTGGCTTCTCGACTTGAAATCATATTTTCATTTATTTTACATGTTCTTCATATCATTATTTTACAAGGCCACAGTTATATCAAGTAGTCTACACTTCCATTATAGGCCTTGAATCGGAGAATGGCCCGAAAATGTTCCAATGACTCCAGCCACCTGGAGTGGACTGTTCATGCTCCAGTCCAGCAGCCCTGTGCATCAAGCCTCAGACCAACAGACTCCTAAACAGCTTTTATCCCCTGGCCATAAGATGGCTAACAACTTCTGCTTCCCCTCACGCCTACGATGATGCTAAAATTATTATTAATTACATGCATTACTACCACTACCACTGCCGTTCATTGACTGTTGATTACAATTACCATTAGTGTCGATCTATTTATCCAGCTACTGGTCACTATTACTACGGTTTACATGCATATATTACCATTGGTATATTACCATAAGTATTTCTATATTACTGCCGCCAGTCACTTTTCAGCCCTGTTTACATGTAGGCTTATACCCGCCTATGACGCATACACTAACGCTCTTGCACACATACACATTCACAGTTCACACCCACACACGTACCTACACACACCCACCACTTATGCTGCTGCCATACTGTTTATTATTATTATTATTATGTAATTTTTATTGTTTATATTATTATTTACGTTTCTCCATGTCACTATCTCTGGCAACATGTACATATCTACCTCTATACTCCAGTATCCCTGGCAACATGTACATATCTACCTCTATACTCCAGTATCCCTGGCTACAGGTACATATCTACCTCTATACTCCAGTATCTCTGGCAACATGTACATATCTACCTCTATACTCCAGTATCCCTGGCAACATGTACATATCTACCTCTATACTCCAGTATCTCTGGCAACATGTACATATCTACCTCTATACTCCAGTATCCCTGGCTACAGGTACATATCTACCTCTATACTCCAGTATCCCTGGCTACATGTACATATCTACCTCTATACTCCAGTATCCCTGGCAACATGTACATATATACCTCTATACTCCAGTATCCCTGGCAACATGTACATATCTACCTCTATACTCCAGTATCTCTGGCAACATGTACATATCTACCTCTATACTCCAGTATCCCTGGCTACAGGTACATATCTACCTCTATACTCCAGTATCCATGGCTACAGGTACATATCTACCTCTATACTCCAGTATCTCTGGCAACATGTACATATCTACCTCTATACTCCAGTATCCCTGGCTACATGTACATATCTACCTCTATACTCCAGTATCCCTGGCTACAGGTACATATCTACCTCTATACTCCAGTATCCATGGCTACATGTACATATCTACCTCTATACTCCAGTATCCCTGGCTACATGTACATATCTACCTCTATACTCCAGTATCCCTGGCAACATGTACATATCTACCTCTATACTCCAGTATCCCTGGCTACAGGTACATATCTACCTCTATACTCCAGTATCCCTGGCTACATGTACATATCTACCTCTATACTCCAGTATCCCTGGCTACATGTACATATCTACCTCTATACTCCAGTATCCCTGGCTACATGTACATATCTACCTCTATACTCCAGTATCCCTGGCAACATGTACATATCTACCTCTATACTCCAGTATCCCTGGCTACAGGTACATATCTACCTCTATACTCCAGTATCCCTGGCTACATGTACATATCTACCTCTATACTCCAGTATCCCTGGCTACATGTACATATCTACCTCTATACTCCAGTATCCATGGCTACATGTACATATCTACCTCTATACTCCAGTATCCCTGGCTACATGTACATATCTACCTCTATACTCCAGTATCCATGGCTACATGTACATATCTACCTCTATACTCCAGTATCCCTGATCATTGTCCATTTGGCAATGGTACATGTATATATTTCCTCTCATTTCTTATTTTCCGTGTTTTTTTTTAAATGTACTTATTAGTTATACTTTTTCTCTTGAATACTGCACTTTTGGGTAGGGCTTGGAAGGGCATGTCACTGTTCTTGTGCATGTAGAAAATAGAACTGGAATGGGCGACTCTGCAGATCAGTCTACGCTATTTTTCCGACATGTTCCTTGTCCTCACCGCATAAGAAGCTTTTAAATCGCTCTGAGCTCCATGACCAGGCGCAAGCCCTCTGCCAGACTGTTTCCCCTCGACCCACGACCCCCTGCTCCATCGCGATCAGAAAAGCCTCTCACCTCTCTCCGTGCAACCTGTCGATGCTACACCCGATTTCCAAATGTCTTTAGATCATGCCATTTTTAACCGGACACAAACGCTGTTGTACACAGGCGCCTTGCCTTTAAAACCTATCGATATGTAGAGTTGGCTTCACGAACTCATTGGCTGCACTATGTAAGCAAAGCGTTCTGCTTCACACTGAATGTATTTTGTGTCGTTGGATGCATGGATCCATGCGTTGTTATATAATTGGGACCATGTTATGTCATTTGGATTACTCCTTATAACGTAATTCTCTCCGATTTTGTTCTAGGCCTGTTTGTATTAGACTGAAATAACTCATTATAAATCCTTTGTTGAATTACGAGGTAAGGTTATTGCTGACCAACATAACTGTGAATATATATTTGAAAATATTATGATTATAAAAGAAAACGCATATTACCTCCACACGTTTATATTTTATAATTAAACTAACATATAGTGTGTGTGTGTGTGTGTGTTAACATTTAATGTGAAAATACTATACTGTCGCTACTTTACTTTCCAACAAAGGTTCATGAGCACAAAATGAAAAATTTGAAAAATATTCAGCAACACTTGCAGTACAATGGTTAGATGTGGAAAATAGCTTACTTCTTTATTGATAAAATGCGTTTCGGCCTTCACAAGGGATTGACTGTAGAACAATATATCAATATATTCTAAAGGCCTATCTTAACCCCATTAATGGATATTTATCAAACATTCTCAGGACGAAATAAGCTACACTTGAGTAAAAGTAAAGATTCCTTAAGAGAAAATGACTCAAGTAAAAGTAAAAGTCATCCAGTAAAATACTACTTGAGTAAGAGTCAAAAAGTATTTGGTTTTAAATTTACTTAAGTACAGTGGTGGAAAAGTACTCAATTGTCATACTTGAGTAAAACAAAAAATATATTACAAATATATTATATTAAGCACATTTATGGACAGAGAGGGGCACACTCCAGCACTCAGACATAATTTACAAAGACAGTATTTGTGTTTAGTGATTCAGCCAGATCAGAGGCAGTAGGGATGACAACGCCTTATATTGATAGGTGCGTGAATTGGACCACAATGCTTTCCTGCCTGAGCATTCTAAATGTAAGGAGTGGTTTTTGGTGTCAGGAAAAATGTGTGGGAGTAGAAAGTACATATTTATCTTTAGGAATGTAATGTAGTGAAGTAAAAGTACAGATACCTTCAAAAAACGACTTAAGTAGTACTTTAAAGTAGTTTTACTTAAGTACTTACTCCACTGCTCTCTGTCTCTCTCTTTCTCTACATCTATCTCTATATCCACTCTATCTTCTCGCGCTCCCTTCCTCGCTGCCACAGCAGGACCATGTACAGGGCAGGCAGGCAGGCAGGCAAGCAAGCCAGAGCATCTCTCCGGACTCAGATGAACACTCTGATACAACTCTGTGGAATCACACAATACTACTACTGTGTGTGGTAGCATGCCACTATGACATAAAAAAAATAGTACACCACTAAGAATAGATATACTCAATGTATTCAATATCTCCTCTACTCGATATCTCCTCTACTCGATATCTCCTCTACTCGATATCTCCTCTACTCAATATATCCTCTACTCAATATCTCCTCTACTCAATAACTCCTCTACTCACTATCTCCTCTACTCAATATCTCCTCTACTCGATATCTCCTCTACTCAATAACTCCTTTACTTGATGTCAAACATAGCTAAAGTCCACCGAAGAACTTTAAAACGCGAGGCAAAAGACAAAATGTGATTACACTATGGTAATTCGTGTGAATAATGGGACTTGAATCAAAGGAATACTCAAAATGTCTGAATGAAGCGTGCTTCGGTCTGGGTCGCATTGTGTCCTGCATAATAAACCACAAACACATTTCCCCACCATTATCTTCTAGAATACTGATAATATAGTCTTCAGCGCTCATTTATGCGCGACCAAATGACTTAATGACAGAAAATTGCTGAAAAAATTCACACATTTTGCAAAAAAGTTCAATGAAAGTATAAATGAGTTTATGACACAGACATTGGAAAATGACTTAAATTTTAGATTTGAATCACGAGTTGGCTAAACATTAGAAGGGACTATCCCCTTGTTTCTTCCTCCATTTTTGCCTCCACTGTAGGCTTCAGGCAGTCAGTCACATTATGGAAGCTAAGAGGAGATGTGCTGTTATGTTGCATGATTACACCTTTGTTATCATGACTATTAACTCTGCTGTTCTGCCAATGGAGGCCAAACCAGCATGTTTACAGAAGTCAGCGTTGTAAAACAGACATTCTTCGGTTAAGTAAATAACCACCATTGTCAGTGAGACAATAAAACATATGGGTGTTTCATTTGTACGGTCTTTGACTCATAAGGACTGAACTGAAATCTTTTGTTTTGAGAGTTTGAGTTTCTACGGATGAGCTGATAGTTCGTCATGAAGTGTTTCAGCCTATTTGAGCTTCCGTTTCAACGGGACTGGACCATACAAATCGACTGGTACAGCTTCGGCGTATGGAGTAGCTTATATGGGTCTCACGCACACACACACAGGCGCACACACACGGGCAACTCTCCATAGTCCGTTTTAAAATACTACCTAATTCCAAAACCATATACGCACAAAACAGGGAAACATCGTAGCAGGGTTGAAATGCAGGGTAATGGGTCACCTATAGAACCATGGATGTGAAGGGGATAATTGCATTTTCACTGGGTTTCACGTACCTAGCTATCTCCTATAGTGTGTAGGCCTGTTAGTAGTTGAAGTACCGGCTACAGCAGCATCATGTGTGACTGTGGTGGATGTGTCGTGACTGAAGCAGGAGTGCTGCCTGTTTCTTATGGCTTCTGTCTTGCTATAGGAACATGATATGGCTGGTTTCAAAATCTATTAATTTCAAAATGATTTTGCTTTCATTAATATAATTATTGAACTACTGAAAATCGTGGATGGAATGACTTAGTCAGGTCATTAGATTCAAGCGCTGGTGCAACATCGTGGCCAAATCAGTGTGGATTTCTGCTGTTCATGGTCTTTGGCACATCATTCTGTGAGGTCATATAGCCTAGTAGTAGTACTTTGGTCTGGCTGCATTTGCCTATTGAAATGAATACATTACATAGTGCCTAATAGTGGTTGAAAGTAGGGCTAGACCTATCATTATTCCATTAAGACTATTGGTAATTCGGACAATTTAGTGCACACAAAATACATATATTAATTTGGCCAAAGGATATGTGATTACTGGTCTTCATGTTGTTTAGGATCAGGCCATATCAGACTGCATGGGACGGGTTAACACCGGCACCATTTGCCTATTGATTACAGCCAGTGTGGAGGGCTCCAAAGTGACATATGCTCACGTAACCCGAACTCTCACGGAAATCTCCCATTGATATCAATGCAGAATTTTACTTGAAGGTCGAGTTACTTACTAACAGTGTGTAAAGAATATATATATGGTAAAGAAAAGTGCAGACATTTTGTTTGATGATGCATAATTAACTATTGTTTCCCTCAAGCGACCAATGAAAACGATATATAGATGAAATTGTATTTATGTAAGCTAATTGTATTTAAGCTAATAACTTATTGTGTGTGCGTGTGTGTGTGTTTCTGCGTGTGTGTTCCAATTGCCCTGTACAACTTAAAATCTATTTAATTAGCCTAATTCATTCAAATGATTATTTGTTCATTTATTCATAAAGTATTTTGAGTTCTGTGATATTGAATAGTCTTGTCAACAGGCAACAATCTTTTTCATATATATTTTTTTATAGGCCTATAATATAAAGGAATTCTGACAACTTTATCGATCACTTGTATTTAATTGTCTGATAGCTAGGTGCGTTGTGCTGAACCTGATTCAGGCTGTGTCTGTCAGCGTTACTCCTATAACCTGGTTTTTTAAACAAGGACAGCAGCTGGGAATACTGTAGGCTATTTGAGTGCCTCGGATGCGATAACTGTCCACGCAGCGATGGCGCCAGATTGAGTAGCCGACCTCTTTAGTAAATTGCCTGAGGTTTCTCTTAATCCAGCTTGTGTTTTAACTCGTTAAATTCCTCTCTGCCTAGCTCCTGTTATTCGATAGAAGTTATAGTCTATTGGTTCGCAATCGGCACTGGAATTTACCTCTAGAATGCTTTAGCTTTACATGCTCGTCTGTCTCAGTGAGCGGCCTGCTAACCTCCACCCATAGGCTACTGTGGGCCGGGCCAGGGTTAGACAACAGGACTCCCCCATCAACCTCCGGGTTTACCATACCATAAAATCCCATTACTCAAAACCGGAACAGAGAACAAACATGGCGGATGATGTCGACTGAAGTGCACGTGAAAGGGTACTAGGGACTATGACTCGATCATGCCGTTTATTCGTGTGGATGTCAATGGTGAAGGGTTTGGTAAGGACTTGATGGAACTCAGAGGCCCACATGTGTACTACAGGTTTGTATATAGAACTAGACGGTTGTACTGTCTTGGCCTATGTTAACATACGTACGTAAGTAATTACTCAGAAGTAGGCCTATAGTATGTATCATGCATGGCAGTGTAATATATATGTGGGTCATAGTAGGGGTGGGTTACATGCCAATAAAGTTCAGTAACCCAATGCATGGAGAGTAAAACTGTTACCTTGCACCAATAGATCCTACCCCAAAATGCATGCTGATTACGCATTTGTCCACAGAACCAATGCGCTGTCAACACGGTATCCTCTTGGTGACGATTCAATTTACATAGGCATACAGTGTATCTAATATCAAGATGAATGAAGTGTGTGTTTCTTCAACTCACAACAAAGAGAATGCGCCATCACTCACACTCAGACGTATTTAATGAACACTTCATAACTCAGAAGAAAGGGAAAGTGCTTCAGAAATCCACCATTCAAGTTTTTCATTTCGAGTGCATCCTCCTACACAACAATGACATACAAAAACCCAGTAATTCACAAAAATAAATATATATTTTTTATATAAACAACCAGTGACTTCAAATTTCATGTCAAAATCCTGACCTCAAGCATTGTATCAAAAAGCTAGGGGAATGAGTGAGAAAGCGGGGCAAAGCAGGAGATAGAGGGGTGGGCCCCATGCCTCGAGCTGCGACACCATGCAATTGTTTACATTGATAGCGTCACTGTCAGAGCTCTGCTGTGGTAGTTCCCTCCGTAAACGCTTCTACCACCATCTCCTTGCCCGGGTGATGCTCTCTGTGATCGGCGTGAGAATTGGTAAGTACCTACAGAGGGGCGTGCGTGTGTGTGTGTGTGCCCTCGCTGAACGCTGCGCTGTATATCCCTCCTCTGGCCCAGTAAACTTTGACACGGGCATTACAGGGTGAAAGTTTCCCTCCTAGAACATATGAATCCCCCTCCCTCTCCTCACAGGGAGATCTTCCCCTTCCCCCAACTCCCTCTAGGTTGGAGGGATCACGTCATTTTCAAATGGAGAATAAAATGGCTGTGTTTAGTTTAGAGGCACATTTATTTAAGTTTGCTTCTATACATACATACTACAGGGGGAGTACGCATGGTTTGGGGTGGTATAGGTGCATTTTACACAGATCAATCTATACAAAATCTGAGCATTGAGTTAACTCAAGCTTTTGTCTCTCTGAACTACAATCACCAATCGAATGGGCCTTTGTTTCTGTCTTTACTGCTGATGTTGCTGTGAGAATTATGAGGCATGTGGTTTGTTGTTATGTGGTTTGATTATTCTCTTTGCTACAACTTCAGAAAATCAACATGTTACGTTGTGGGAAATATAGATATTTAGATGCAACTTTAATTACATTTGACAGATTTTTTTTAGGTATATTCTGTGTTTTTCTATCAACAACATCAGAATATTTAACATAATGAAAAAAGTCTGACATACATTCATCGCGTATGAACCATATTACTTATGGTTACGTGGCAAAATTAGAAAAAAAAAATCTGACTTGATACACAAGAGAAGAAAGTATAGCCTAACCTGGGGATATGGAGAGGGCCATGGCATTTTGTGTAAATCTCGAATCACTGCAGAGTGCAATGCTATTATAATAAGGTACAACTAGCTTTGTGTTTGGGCCCACACATTTTCGACTGACTGCTAATCCTCTGTAGACTATATTTGAGTAATTTTGACCGAATGGTGAATTTCTCAGGTCAATTCAGCACGGTGGGCTTCACCGCAGAATGTAAACAGGTAATTACGCATTTACCCACTGAGCTAATATGTAACTATTCCACAGCAACTTGCTGTGCTGGGCATTTCAGCATGCTTTCAGATGCAAGGGTACAATGAACAACGATATTACCGGTTTGACCTAAATATGCAAATAGTAAACAATCCAACTTCATGTGTTGGCTATGGATGGCCACAAATAACCAATTATAAATGTTCAATTTTAAGTTAAATATTTAAGTGGACATAAGCTAATAGCCAACCTTATTTTAAATGTATTTTATTTTAAGCTTCTCTTAAACAATCCCCTCTTTCATAATTAGGCCAAGCTAGCCTACACTCCTCAAGCTGAAATGGGGCCGCGTGTGTCAACGTGCAATGCATGTAGGCCTATCACTTGTGCCTCCACGTGTTGTTTCTAAATTACATTAGGCTCAGTGTGTTGTAAGACACCCTTTGGTGGGTTTGTGTTTTAGTGTACAACCCCCAAACTGGTAGGACAGGAGGGTTATTTTCACAGTATTCTCACGATTTTTCGTGTAGGCTACATTAGGGCTATGGTGTTTCAATTAATCAATAAACCTGTAATATATAGGAAAATGTCTAACCAAAATGCAAAAACATGTCAAGGTTGTCAGGACGTGTGGTTTTTCACGAAAAGGCGTGATCTGTGTCAGGCATGGGCGTTTCTCTGTGTGTGATTGTCTGTATGTAAGGTCTGCACTGTTATGGGTCTGAATGGGCGCTGGTAGCTGTCTGACTACAGCCAAACATAAGCTTGCAGGAAATACTCTCAGGAAATACAAACAAGGCTGTTCACAAACACTCTGAAAAACGGAAAGCAACAGCCAGATCAGAATAAGAGTCAAGTCACTTACACTTATGTCCTATTCAATATATCCTGCAATTAACGTTATGAATTTTGACTTGCATGAAGAAATTAATCTACATTTGATATCGAATTCAAAAACGGTTATCTGAAAATAGATACAATTGACCCAAACTCTGGCAAGCATCGAATTAAAACCGAAATTAGGGTTTCTATTAGGTTTTTAAAATCCTATGGAAAAACAGCAACTACAACTCGTAATAAGGCTACGGTGACAGACAGTAGGCTTAACCATGTTATTTAAGAAAAACCCTGCATCTGTTGATTAAGCCTACCCAGCTGATGATAGAAAAACACAGACCAGCATAGGAGTGCTGTGATTTTTATGAGGGAGCCTTCCCCTCTCGTTCTCTCACCACAAAGGCAGTACAGCACAAATGTTTACTTCACTGAAACCTTGGTAAAATCCAACAGGTCGAGCTGAAACCCTGGTACAATCCAACAGGTCCAGCATCAAGGGGAACAGAAACAATAGATCCGATAAAAATTAAAGTAAGCACATTTTGCCAAATCGTGTAGCCTATTGCTTATGGTGGATAGCTTATGAAGAGTTAGTTAGTCAGAATAAATCCACGAGGAGGGGTCATCCAATGGCATAGGATGAGAGGCTCAAAGACGCTCCGCGCGTTATGGAGAATAGCAGTGTATGTATTACTGATCTACAACTCCACAACAACGAGGAATGTTTTAAATCCACAACATCAAATAAAGGAAAACATTTCAATAAAAACAACTGAAGGATGCAATACATTAGTGCCTCCCATTCACTTTAAGACTTATGTTGTAGTCAAGGTACTGTAGGTTTCCATCCAGGTTTTTGTTGTTTTTGTCAAAGAAAAAAGCGTCAACATTTCCTGATTCTCTGAGCGGATGGGGGAGGGACTGTCCGACCGCCAGGCTGCCACCGCCACACGGGGTGAGAGCGGGTGGGAGGTCGGGGTCCCCCCAGAGAGTTCAGAGAGTAAGCTGGGCTTAAATCCCCGTCGCTGCCCACAACCAGGGACGGAGGAGCGGGGAAATTCGCCATGAAGCTGAAAGGCCTCTTCAGAGAGGGTGCTACATTATTGGACGCGCGTTTTCGTTTACTCGCCCCAGTTAGATGCTCAATATTTCCATCACAAATCTCTGCTTTGCCCACGGGACGAGAAGATAAAGTCCTGTCAACTTTGGACACGTTCTGTTTCGCCTGCGCCCTCGAAATTCCAGGCTCCTTCCCCAGAACCAGAGTCCTGCAGTTTTTCCTGACCCCAACTCCGTTTTTATACTCCCCCTCCTCCGAACAAGGGGTGTCTCGAGTGCTCCTGCATTCCTGCAAGCCGGATGAGGACTTGGGAGCCCCAGTAGAACTTTCAATGGCTTTGGTCTCGTTGAAACAGCCAGCAGCGTGTTTGATGTCGCCGCCGGGGTACTGGCCATTGTTGATATCCGCCTCGTCTCCTTTGCAGTGGAACCCAGAGGCCTTACTGTTGTATTCGAATTCATCATAGCTTTGCTCCACTTTGATTTTCACATTCTGCAGGTTGAAGGGGGGAGTCTTGACCGCCCTGCCACTGTTGGGGAGGGGACCCGCGGCCACTGAGAGCTCTTCCGGCTCGGTCTTAATAGTTTTGAGCGGAGAGGGCAGTTTCAGGATTGGGCTAATTCTCACCTCTCTCTTTAGATTTGCAGCTAATGAAAGCTGGTTGTTGTCTGTAGGCTTGGAGTGCTTTGTGTCTTTGTCATGGGCGCAGTGTGAGCTCAGGACTGGGGGGCATTTGTTTGCGTGTCCCGGTGTCCTGTGCGCAGGAACCGCTTTGTTCCCGTTGGGGTTAGGTGAGGGGCTCAGTGCATAAACTGTTCTGGACACCAGCTCGGCTCTCTTTATCTCTCTTTGGGTCTGGACCTGGGACTCAGGAACCTTCCTGTCTCTCCTCTCAGTGAAACAACTCCCCCGGATGACAGGCGAGCTGAACCTGTGTGTGTGTGCGTCCTGCTTGGCCTCCCTGGCTGTATACTCATATTTCTGTTGTTTCCATTGACTGGCATAGTCCACCTGGCTGGTTCCACCCTGGACAACCGGTATAGATGGTTGCTGCTGGTGGCTGTAGTGGAAGGTAGGCTGCAGGAGCAAAGGTGCTTTAGTGTGCGAGAGAGTTATACTGTTGGACTGAGTTTTAGTGCTGGAGAGAGTAGTGGAGAGAGTTTTAGCGTTAGGCAGAGTTCTAGTGGGGACATTTTTGGTTGCGTTGACAGAGGAGAACCGGGCCCTCCTGAAACGGATGGACTGGACAGAGACCTGACTGGACACAGAGCTGCTGTCAGACTGAGATGAACTCTCCTCGTCAGAACTGACCTCAGAACTCTCCAACGGGCTCTCCTCTTCATCCTCCTCATCTTCCTCCTCATCAGAGGTCCCAGAGTTGCTGCTTGTGGATAAACTGGAGCCGAAGTCCGAGTCGTTGTTGAGCGGCTCTGAGTAGCAGCTGGATTCAGTGTCACTGCTGTAGCTCTCAGGGAAACCCCCTACATGCTGCTGCGGGTGAGGATGGTGGTGAGCTTCGTGGTCGAGGTAAAACTCGTGTCCAAGATGGAAATGGCCCAGAGCTGTCCCGTTGTGGTTGTGCTGGGTTTTTGGCTTGCTGCAGCACTTGGGCTGCACGAGAAGCACCGGGTGGTGTGCGTGAGGGTGTGAGTGTGTGTGTCTGCTCCTGCTCCACGACTGCCTCGCGCCGCCGCTGTCCCTATCCCTGCCGCCGCCCCCCTCGCGCCTCCTCTTCCTTTTGTGAAGTAGGTCGCCGGTTGCAGAGAGCCTCGACTGAGCAGCAATGGCGGATTTAAACAACACCGGCTGACGGCTCACCACGCTCCGGAAAAACGAATGTCTCTGGCTAAATGCGACGCAATTGCCCGGTATTTGAGCTGTTTCATAGTTTTTAAAAGGTTTACATGCCGACTTGGTGACAAAGGAATAATCCCTCGGTCGGGATTTATTGTAAATTTGAGGTAGATTGGAGTCGGGGCGCGAGGTTGGTTGCTCTCTTTTGCCGGATTTGTTGAGGGATAGAGGCTGTGGCACGCTGTGTAAACTTAACCAAACTTTCTCCTTCCATAACCCAGTAGGGTGCGTGTCCGCGTGAAACTTGCCCTCGCCCACATCCTCGGGTAAACTGGCCTTCTTTGCTTTTCTTTTGTTGGATTTTAACACGCGTTCCGTTTTGCAGGAGAAATAAAGCGCCTCCACATCCTCCCGTGATATCAGAGTACATTTAGCCGCGTGGAAAGCAATAGAATTTATTGCTTTGAGCTTTCTCAGCTCCTCCAAGTCACAGTGGTGTTTTTTAACGTTCAGGTGGTCCATGCGTTTGTGCACGGTGGTCCGGGGAATATTTTTCAGTAGGTCAGTGAAGACCTGGGAGAGGGCGAACATTTGTTTCCCTTTAATCAGCAGGTATCCCAGCCTCACTCCCTGCATCTCCTCAAACCCACACTTCAGGTCTCCCATGTTGCTTTTCCCTCTCTATTGTAATAATCCAAGCATTTATCTCGATCAATTGTTCTCGTGCAGCTATGAAAAGAAAAAGGAATAAACTCCTTGTTTTGAGCTCAAGGCATTCTGACGCGCCAGTCGGCCGCTGCTGATGCGTCCTAGTACCTCCACGCTGTCATTGACAGGCAAACTTTGAGATGCGGAGTTAAATGGAGCGGTCTCGGGTGGGTTCACAGCATCTGTCCTCAGGCCCTGCCCCGAACCAGGCATGGTGGAGGAATGCGAGGGATTGTACCGCCAGTCCGGCTGCTGACCGTCTGCTAACCCCTACCTGCCTCTCCTCTCCGGCTCACTCCCTCTGACCGTCAGCACGGCAGGAAGGTGTACACCACTGCCACAACGAGAGGATAAAAAAGAGAAGAGAGGGGTAGGGAGAGGGAGCGAGCTACAGAGGGAGGGAGGGAGAGAGAGAGAGAGAGGGGGAGGGAGGGAAAGAGAGAGAGCGAATAAGAGCCTAAATGCAGCTGCTATCCTGGCTGCAGGGTTAGCCACAAATAAAATGACAGAGGGGAAGTGCGCGAGCCCGGAGACACCTTCATCAATTAATGCCCTCAGACTCGAATCCTATTGGACGCCACTGACAGGTGATGCAATAAAAATGGGTATTCCACACCCTGAGCCCCCCCCCCCCGCCCCCACCTCCGTTTGTTAAGTACATAATGCCGCTATGACAAGTTCATATTTCGATATTGTTTTTTAAGAGACAAGGTGAAATAGCTGAACCAGGAAACTCGTCTCCTATACCCTGCTAGTAATATTTATGGCGTTATGCCTATAGCGCTGTCAGGGAAACCAAGTAGCATTATTGAGAGAACATATAGCCTATCATTACAAATAAATATATAGATGGCATACGCCAATAAAATGTAAGTGATTGAATTCAGACGTCTGTTAATTTGTGTAACCCCTTCACTAATTCTATTGTGATGGATTGGTGCATTATAGCTGTCTTTCCAATGGACTCGGAGACAAAGAGATTTTCCTTTTTCACCTATTTAGAATGCTCTTCGGATTCCAACATTTAGAGTGTCGAGTTATACTCGACAATTATGCTTTGGCGTGAGCTTTTATAGTTCTGTGTGAATTTCGAGGTTGAAAGGAGAGCTCGTTCCAACGACGGTTAGCCAAACCTCTGCGCATAACATAATTTGCACAGACCTTATTATTTCAAAAATAAACGACATACATGTTGTTATAGGCCTATTTGGCTACATTATTCATTTTGCTAAATGCATTTAGGTTGCAAACTTGGTGAATGGTTTGTGTGTGTGTGTGTGTTTCTTCGTTTTCTCTGCATTGCCGCAACTGTGCCATTCACCTCGGTATTAATGATCAGTCTATGTCTCGCGGGGATATTTTAAACCGGTAAATATGCTCTTTCTATCCTGGCCACCGAGTCTGCTGTTCCCCGGCCCAACACGATAAAAACACGAGCAACGTAACAGACGATTAATCTGGGAAAGGCTCGTGCTTTTAACATGCGGTAAAAGTGCATGCTCAGAGTTGCTTTTCCCCAAGGCGTCTTCCGCAAACTTGATAATAACTAATGGGTTTATTTTATTGCACATAGGCCTATCATTATACATGTTGATAAAATATATTATTACATTATTTTATTTGAGTAAGGAGTAGGCTATAGAATGAGTTTGATTGTTAATTGGTGTGTGTGTGTGTGTGTGTGTGTGTGTGTGTGTGTGTGTGTGTGACATTGTGAATTTACACTAAGGGTTTTGTGTTCAACAAGGTATTGTAGCTCCCACCAAACACACACACACTCACACACACACGCACACACACACACACACACACACGCACACGCACACACACACACACTGTTTAAGGCTGTATTATGCATATACTGAAAGCAGAGCGGGGTGAGGCTGACAGGAGAAACGTCACGCTGTGCCATATCATCACTCACTGCGCCCTGATCCTAATGTAAAGAGACCTGTAATGGTTGGTTAATTGTTGTGTGTGTGAATGTGTGTGTAACAACAGGCATGCATGGGAGAGATTTGAAAAAAAATGGTTTATCTCACTATTGTTTCTTATATATTTCACTTGCCAATATATGTTTCCCAGGCCAATAAAGCCCTTTGAATTGATATATGATATGATAATTTAAGGTTTGACCGTACAACACCATGATATGATGACGGTTGAAGTATAGTTGCCTAATTTGATTTTTAAAAATTTAAACAGGCAAGTCTGATAAGAACAAATTCTTATTTTCAATGACGGCCTACACCAGCCAAACCCGGACGACGCTGGGTCAATTGTGCGCCGCCATATGGGACTCCCAACCACCGCCGGTTGTTATACAGCCAGGAATCGAACCAGGGTGTCTGTAGTGACGCTTCTAGAATTGAAATTATTTGCCTTAGACCGCTGCGCCACTAGGGCGCTAGGCTTTGCTGCCTAGCTGCACCTCTCATTGACCTCGCCAATGATCAGGATCAGGAGAAACCACCAGCGAGGCAATGGCGCTATACGGGTGCGCTATTTAAGGTGAATGGTGAAAAGAACGAAAAGAAAGCATGCAAACCATGACATGACATGACTCTTTGGGGCTCATAGCTAGGCTCTAACCCTTGAAGACTCGAACCTCCACCCTACATAGGTAGGTTAGGCCTAATCTTTGTTTATAAATACTTGGCCAAGTTGCAGAGGAGGTAAGAAAAGGAAAGAGGGTCAGAGGGAGGATAGGACTTTTGAATTCTACATCCTGTTCTTGCGTTTTAAATCTTCCATAACAATAAAGAGAGCCTGTAGCCTATAGCTGCTTTTCCACTCATCGCTCCAATGTACTTCGATTACTTGTGAAAATACTGGGGAGTGATTTATTAATTTGCTTATTTCTGTAATTATATTATTATCGGCTACTAATGCCAACGAAGTGGTTGTTGTAATTGTGATGATTTACCCTATTCAATGTATGATTCAGTCATATTATAGACGGAAGAACTCCACTCTCAACTCCACAGAAAGAAATACACAATTTAACCTACCTTTCCCGACTGCTCGTATCTGCTTCAGTGTTACACAGTACACACCCGGTGCTATATGAGACATATATTATCATCAAGTCGTTAGCCGCTTCTAAACCACTATTGCACATGAATTTACGTGTGTTTACTTAGCAGCCTGTGATCCAGGGCGAGGTACAAGTTGAAGCACATCCCAGCCTGTAGCTCCCTGCTGGGAGGGAGGGCTGAGCGGTGTCAACAGGCCGCAGAGTCGGGAGGCCAAATGGCCTGACATTATTATCGATGCTGAACTTTACGCATATCGTCGTTGGGACGATTTCGCGTTGTGCTCGCGGTTTTACCTGAGGTGTGTGTGTCGCCTATATATAGTAAGTGTGTACGAACGCGAAGAGGAAACACCAATAATAGCTCGGCACTATTGGGATAGGAGGCAGTATGAGATATTTGTCCTTTTGAAAATATGACATTTTATTTCATAGCGATTCACCAGTGTATGTGTGTGGCAGGTCTAATCCAACCCAGCCCCTATCATGACTTTTCCCAATTGTACCATCTTCAGTGAACCGAGTTATCATGCATAAAGTAGGCTATTCTATAGCGTTTGCAGTGTGTGGAAATTTGTTTTGCCATCTGATGGACAAAGAAGAAGGGTCCACTGTTAGCTGAGCTCCACCAACCTGAGGCCTGGGGATTACGACTCGACCTATCTTCCCTAGCCTACGCTCTGCCCGGCCACGGAGGGCCAAGGAGACCCGGGGAGAAGAGCTGTGATCCGCGGGTTTACTATAAGGCCTAATATTCGGTTGGACGGTATGTGTGTTATTCGCTACACATAGATCATGTGGTTTGCAGGGATAAAAACGTTCATAGTTACGTGCATAGTTTCATCAATACGTCATACAGACACCTTCATCGTCATCACTGCCCCGTTCAGAACATCTCCTCAATTCTCACTCACCCTGAAGAAGTTGCCAGACAGACAGACATATAAAAGCCTGTCTGTAATCCGTTTACGTCAGTGCTTATAGGCATAGAGCATATCACAGGGTTTCCAGGACAACATCATAAATCTAGTCTGATTGGACACAACGATTTTAGCTCTCACAACCATCATTTCTGTCGTAACCAAAAGCTCAACGAGCCTTTTATGAATAAAACAAAAATAAAGTTTTACAGCGGCTGGGAGGAATAATTTATAGGGGGATCAAAAATGGTGCAGTAATTGACACTATGATTTTTAGCCCTCGACTCGTCATTCTATATTCTACCAATTCCTTACATTTTCTTGAATTTCTACACGTTATGGACGTTCCCTGAGTGAATCAATGGTAAAACAGGGCATTTTATGTCATACAAAAGATATTTAAACGGTGCGATGATGCAACACACACACACACACACACACACGTACATGTAAACTGGGTGAATATCACGTGCCCATCGGATCAACCTAAAGGGCAATTAAAACATTGACAACATTGAAAACATTGACTGTAATTGTTGTATTTATTTGGCTACATTTGAACCCTTTACCTAACCCATACAACCAGCTGACTAAAATGTGTAAATATAATGTTTCTCATGTTGTATGCTATACACACTTGATGCATTATCCTATAATTAGGCTTATGTGTTTAACAAGGTAAATTACTGTGAACTTCATTTGCCTCATCTCAGAAGATGTGGTAGCCTACAGCGCATATTTTTTTTGATTTACTGGCCAACCTTTTTAAAGAAGTTAATAGCCTAAAAGAATCAAAATACAACAAATACAATATTTTGAAGCCTAAAATAATGGATTGCGTAGGCCTGTTTGTTTATGGTGCTATTCCCCTGTGCTCTTAGCCTCCCCATTGCAGCTGGGTATTTTCTTGCTCTAGGTATTTGGGAGTGAATAACCAACGTCTTGATTATTTATTTTAAACGTAACACGCATTTGTACCATTACACTTTGTTTGCATATAAACTAAACGTTTGGGCTGCTCCTTCGTTTTGTGTTGCACTTCGGTATTTAACAGCGATATTCCCATCAGCTGCTACAGGCTATTCAGAAATTGCGGCTGGTGTTGCCTGCGTTTCTTCGGCCCATTGTGAGAGCAGCCCCCTTGGTCCCTCTCTTCTCTTTCCCCTGAGTTTAGCCCAGCCGGCCGGACGAGTGCAGATGACTCACCAAGAAGGGTTCCAGAGCGGAGGCTACAGCAGCGTGCTGCATGGAGGCTCTATATAATACCGGGGGAATACCGCGGCCCAACCGGTAGACGAGCCTCGTGCCTTTCCCGGGGCGCACATTCATCACTCGTGCGGATAGATATGTTTGTTGTAATGTGCACGCGTGCTTTTGGCGAGGACATGGCTGAGCGCGAGGTTTGATGGAGGAGATTGGCGGATTACAGCGAGTGGAAGGTAAAAGGACACACACACACACACAGTCACACTCGGTCATTCACGCACGCACGCACGCACACACACACACACACACACACACGTCCGCGCTCTTCCAGGAAAACAATGCAGAACAAAGAACAAGAGTAATGTTTCCCTCTCGTTTACACTTTTCTGGGCCTTTATAGACTACAGTAGGCAATGTGGTTGCACTCGGGTAGTCGTTATGAGATACATGCAGAGTGATACATTGACAAATATGGGCCAGTAGAATAGGCTTTTGTGTGTACTCGAAGGGATAACACAACACACATCGACGTTCCATTATGCACATAAATGCAGTTTTCTATATCAAATTATGCACTGTAAAAAATATATTTGTTGACTCAATTTACAAAGGTTTGTTACCAGGCTGCATTAAAATGTCATGTTAACGTCAACCTAAGTAAGTGGAAATGACAAACGTGGTTTTAATAACTTGTTGAGTGAACTTGATACTTTTAGTCACTTTTATTTTTTTTTAGCTGTCCTGACAAAGCTACTCAAGTTGTTTTGACAAATTACTAAGTGGAGAGGACAAGTATTTGATAGTCAGAAAAACAAAACTTTTAGTTGTTTTAACTTACCAATATTTATAACCTGGCTGCCTTAAAATTGTATGTCCTGTCAACTTCCTATACAGTTAAACCAACTACTTAGAAAAGGACACATTTCAGAACTGACTAAGTCTTTGAAATGATATAATAGAGATTTCAGTAGAGAACCTTGTGTTCCCATCTGTCTCCTGCTGATGTGCAAGCTTTTTCGCCAGTTTCCAAAACTGGCAGTGCACTCAGCAATGTCAACCAACCAATAGAATACTTTAGCTACAAAGCATTCTCAGTAATGGTTAAATAAACGTTTTACTTGTTATTTCTTACATGTGGTTGTTTATATACCTCCATTGAATGCACTAACTGAAGTTGCTCTGCTAAATGACCAAAATGTAAATGTGATAACTAACTGCTGGGTATTATTGTAATGTGTCCCACCCCCAGAAAATAAATAGAAGTTATCTGAAGTTGACAATTTCAGTCAACACTACTGTTATGTTGCTTCAGTTGATTTGCCTTATTGGTTATGAATTTCTATGTTGAGTAAACACGTAGTTCATAGCTTATTCAACTTGATTGTTGGTGTGAGGGCAGGCTATTCTATTATGGCCTATGTTTGTGTGTGTGTTTCCCATGTGTGAAAACCACACCGCAAAACGGAAATCCTTCAACCATAATTAAATAATGGAATAATAACTCTATAGTTCATGTTTCGGTGGTTAAAAATAAGAAGCATTAACCCGTGGTTGTAAGTGTGGTGGAGAGGCGCTTCACACTAGAACCCAAACTCTGAAATCCAACAACCTTAAACCCTTTAAACCAACATGCTTCTCTAACACCCGACTCATGGTGTTTTACTAAACATGTCCCTTTCCCACACCCTGCTCCATGTCATTTGTTTTGCATTGAGTTTAATGGAGACACTTGCTCGAACCACTTGCGGAGAGTATGCTTTTTACGGTTCAAATTCACTAGCCGTGCCAAAACAAATGAATTCCTTGAGTCCGATCCCCCTAAGAATGCGATTTTACATGCAACCCGAGCCTGAAGTGTGAGCTGGGGGGGTGGGGGGTGGGCTGTGTTCACCCCTCACCCCACCATGCAGCCCACCATGTTGTGTCTGCTCGTGTTTTCCTGTGCCTTGGCGTTACACAAGCAGAGCAAGCGGAAATTCTCCTTTACAGGCAACCAGAAAGGCACCAGTAAGGAGAGGAGAGGAGCGTAGAAAAGAGGAGAGATCATGCATGTTCAACAGGTATGCGGGCTGTTGCCACAGTAGTGTCTGAGGCATCTACTCTGCTCCTGTAGATGTGTGGAATGTGAATTATTGTCAGAGCTAAGCATGGCCCATTCCCTTGACATTTCGTGTATGGCACAAGTTTTGGAACGAGTTTCATTTCACACAAAAATGAGATTTCGTGTAAAGGCTGCTAGGCCTAAACACGTTGTCATTTCGTGTGCATTTCTTGTTTTTTACGTTCTCATGTTTTTAGGAAAGCTCAACACGTAGCCTCAGTTACAACACGCCAACACCACCGCAACTCACTCATTACGTTCAAGCCCATCATTTATACCACATCTAACAGCTTAATAGCCCATCATGCTATTCTCGGCTACTTAAAATAAGTAATTTATATCAAATCAAATGTTATTCGTCACATACAGAGTTTACATTAGGTATACAAAAGTGCAGCGTAATGCTTCTGGGCTAGCTCCCTCAACAATGCAGTACATTAATCAATAATAACAATAAAAACAGTCAATTAAATAGAACATGTCATTTAAGTAATAAGAAAGGAATTAATAATGGTCTGTATTACACTATTTACAATTATGAAGTGTGTTGTGACCTAGTGAATAAACAGTATGTTTGATACAAAATGTAATGTAATATAGGCCTAGTCGTATGCAATAATTGTATATAAATTACAATCAAATATAGACATTATCATATAGCTGTCTTCTCTATTTCATTGACAGTGGAGAGATAGATATAGGACTATAGTGGGAATCTAGTTTTAATTGCAGCAGGATTCTTTTACTTCAAATGTAGAAGTAAAATGTGACTATTTGATCTAACATTTGTACGATTTAAACAAAATAATTGTTGCATCAAAATGTCTTTAAAATCTTGAACGTATCAAATCAGAGCACACTGTTTATATGTCCTATAGGCTAGCCTATATGTAGCTTAGCTACAATGTTGTGTCTGTCAATAAAAGCAAGAAATAATTCCAAAGGATGCCAATAGGTCTTACCATGAGGAAATGTGCTGTATGGATGGTGTATGACCCTATTGGTCGGCAGGTAGCCTAGTGGTTAAGAGCGTTGGGACAGTAACTGAAATGTTGCTGGTTCAAATCCCTGAGTCAACTATGTGACACATCACCCCTGGGCAAGGCACTTAACCATAATTGCTCCTTTTTAAGTCCCTCTGGATAAGGGCGTCTGCTAAATAACTGACATGTAAATGTATGAAATAATCCTCCAGGCCTGAGGTTATATAGGGACGTTCCTCTGCCACTCTGACGGGGATAGAGCACACCGAGGTCGGCTGCAGAGGAGTGGCAGGACCAGCCGGGCAGTGTTTATGTTTACTCTACTCACGTCAACTATGGAAAACACAGGCTTGAAACAAGCTTGAAACAAGAAAATCTGGGAAGAGGGTTGCCTAAATCTGACTATAGCAATGCAGGCTACACGAAATGTAAACGTCGAATCTTGACGAAAGTAGGCATATACCCTAAAACGTGACATAGAAAAAGTATATCCAACTAGGCTAAATGTGGAGATGGGATGGCTATATCTGTTAACCCACTCTGTCAATGCAGATACATCAATTGAATAGTTGTTATTAAGAGAAACTTGTGGAGTGTGGTAAAGCCTAACGCAAATGCGCCCAAACTCATTCAAGGAGGGTTCCTAATGATGATGGTCCTCCCCTGCTGTCCCACGGTCTCCTCTCCCCTCCCCCGGAAGAGAAAGAAAAGCTCTCGTCTCTCTCAGGTGCTTCCTTAGCGTTACAACACTATAGCCATAATATGACACTTGAAATGTATCAAGTGTCATATTGTGAGTTAATTTGTTATTGTTTATTTCACGTTTGTTTATTATCTATATCACTTGCTTTGGCAATGTAAATATATGTTTCGCATGCCCATAAAGCCCGTTGAATTTAATACACGTTAACGGTTAAATGGAGAGAGAGATGGCAGCAAGACCTGTGACCTGTTGCCACAAGAAAAGGGCAAACAGTGAAGAACAAACACCATTGTAAATACAACCTATATTTATGTTTATTTATTTTCCCTTTTGTACTTGAACTATTTGCACATCATTACAACACGGTATTTAGAAATAATATGACATTTGAAAATGTATTTTTGAACTTGTGGAATGTTATGTTTACTGTACATTTTTTATTGTTTATTTCACTGTTGTTTATTATCTATTTCACTTGCTTTGGCAATGTTAACATATGTTTCCCATGCCAATAAAGACCTTAAATGGAATTGTTTAAATAAATATATAAATAAATATATATATATATATGTATTCCACGGTGTGCCTGACTACAGCCATAAGCCTCGTTAGAAGCTTGTCTATAGGTCTTTACTCTGTGGAGCCTTCGGGTTTCCCACTTCATCCCCACAGCCCATAGGCCTCCAGGCCGCATGCAAGCCAACCCCCATCACTATGAGTGTCGTAAGGAACAGGACAGTCATGCAGTCATGTAATGTTGGTTTAATGTAGCCTATGGTCTTTGCCCGTGCTAATAACCAGTCTCTCGACTGAACAGAATACTGCCAGATACCGTTGGCTACCATTTGTATGAAGTAGAAGACAATGTGTGTGTGAGGACAGGAGGACATATTTAATACAACAATTAATTGGTAGTAAATTGTATTTTCCAAATGCCTTTTGTGGAGCGGTATGCACATCCATATAAACACCCAGTGCTGGTTTCCGAACGCTGTCCAATTAAAATACACCTTGAAAGCAGCCTACCAAACGCCGTCCAATTACAATACACATTGAAAGCAGCCTACCAAACGCTGTCCAATTACAATACACATTAAAAGCAGCCTACCAAACGCTGTCCAATTAAAATACACGTTGAAAGCAGCCTATCAAAATGCATATTTATTATTTTCTGATTTCCCAATTTCTTTCAAAGAACATTAAAATGTTTATTAGAAGTGTTTTTTATTTTGTCATTGACAACTGATATTGTACATTTTTAAGCAGAAACAAATATTTAGGCTTCTAACTATTTACCCCAGTCATTGAGCATAAGCCCAAAAGGTACAGTTAATGAAATGTAACAAGCGATACAAAAGGGGTGTGTAAAGACAAAGTCAAGAAAGCTATAATTATGTGGTTGACTTAATACGGTTAAAAACATACAGGCCAAGTGTAAACGGATAGAATAACCTTTATTTTTTTTAGCGGCATTGTTTTGGAGTGAATGGGGTAAATTCGTTTTTTAGTTTTTCTCCAATGAAAAGGGTTACATTTCACGTTGTCAGGGGCAGGGGCAGCGGAAGCAACTTGGTGTCAGGACAACTGTTTCTGCTATGTTGTCGACGTTCTAAACAGGAAAGACCTAACCCTGACAAATACTATAGCCTTCATCATACATAATATTCTAAACGTGCACAACTCGAACGAGAAATATATAACATATGATATTAAATCCAAGATATCAACAACAATATTTTTCAAACTTGTATCTGACTTTGGATCCGAGTGGCACTGATTGACAGAAAATACTGACGGGATGGACAGTTTTTCAGACGCAGAAATGTCTCTGTCTCTCTCAATTTCAATTCAATTTAAGGGATTTATTTGCATGGGAAACACATGTTAACATTGCCAAAGCAAGTGAAGTAGATAATAAACAAAAGTGAAATATATAAAAATGAACAGTACACACACACACACACATTCTCTCTCTCTCTCTCTATCTCAATTAAATTAAATGCAATGGCTTTATTGGCATGGGAAACATATGTTAACATATCTCTCTCACTCCATTTAACCGTTAAAGTGTAGGCCTACTACATCAGTGGAGATAAAATTGGGCAGGTCAGGGCGAAACATGAGAGGCTACCTATTGTGCCGATTCCAAAGCGGCAAGTCTCATGAATCAGTCATCAGCTCTGCTCACGAGCTCAACCCCACGTCCCAAACGCCAACCACGTCCACAACAAACAACATATCATATAAGCTGTGGAACACCCAAATACATTTTACAAGTTGTGAGTGAGTTCATATGATGTTGATGCAAGAAGATATTACAGTTCAGTTGGCTATTTTCTAAAATACATAGAAAAATAATTTCCAAAATATTTCCAAGTTAGGAATTTTAAATATTGATGATATTCACAATTCAATTGAGTAGGCTACCAAAGTCATTGAGTTGTATCGGCTCATGACCAAAAGTAACTGCAATGTTGTGCAGTGGATTAACCTATAGGCTATAGGCCTAAGAAATGACACAACTTCATTTCATATGTGCATGCTACATTGGCCTAAGGTTAGCCTACTATTTGTGCAACATTAGTTATTACCATGCCTATGTGATATATTAGACCTATGTTTGTTATATGCCTATATGAGTTTTCTTCCTATATATTTGACACTGACCCCTTTCAGCAGTGCACGTCACTCTAAAAGGAAGCCTACAAATTACCTCCGCAGTTTCCATTAGTAAATCCGTTATAGAGGCACTACATTTTAATAGGAAGCAGCGCAGAGGTAATTTTATCTCGCCAATGCATGGGCCGGCCCTCTTCTCTTTGAGCACGAAGAGAGCACATGTACGGGCAGACTTAGACTTTAATCAAGTGCAAGTTGTAAAAATAATTTGCTATTTCAGTGTTTCAGTAGCCTCCAACCCTCCGACAGCTGCCCCCCCCCCCCTCGCCTCCCTTTGTTCTCGCCAACTCTAATAGGTTTTCCCCTGCCACACACAATTCCCTGTTTTTCCTTTTTTCTTTCCCCCTCTTCCCCTTTTTATCCTTGTTTTTTGCGGTGCCTTGTGGACTGGAGCATTTGAGCAATTTGAAATTAAAGCCAACAATAGGGAGCCCCTCCCGGGGACATCTCGCTCTCCATATTACACGGAGGACGCTCGTGTGCTCTCGCGCATTATTGGCAAGTCATTACGTTTCTCTGGAAACCAAACTGGGAGGGAACGGGAGACTTCTGAGGGCTCGCAGACAGTGACGCAAGCTGCTGGCAGATGCGCTTGCAGACTAAACCCATGCATGTTGCAGAGTGCAGCTTCTCTGAATGATTCAACCAAGATTATGTCATTACAAGGTTTTAAAACAAAAGTGAAATGCAGTTTTATTTAGATGCGTGCTTTTGCATTTCACGTTTCCATTTATTGTGTAAAGCGGAAGCAATTTATTGAGTTCATTATTATAAGTAAACATTGCAAAAACAAATCTTAATTTGATAGGCCCAGATGTGTTCTTTAAAAATAACAGTTAATAGGTTATTTCGGATTTATTTTAGCTCATAATCTAACTGTTGAGTGTTTCACGAATTAAAGACAACACAAGTGGCATAGGCGTTAGGAAAGAGAAATAAAAACCAAGTAAATAAATAAGTAAAATAAACAATATTTCAGCTCCATTCATGGTGTATGTAGCTAGGCTTATATAGCCTTCCAAGTTTTTCTATAACTGAAAATTCATGCAGCAATGTTTGAGAGTAATACTCGTTTGAAAGCCAGAGTAATTCCACACACATTTCTCTCTCACATGGCCTATTCCTTGTTCCATTTTGCAACACACACACACACACACACACACACACACACACACAGAAGGGAAATGAGAGTGAAAATACATTGGTGGCCAATGACAGTGGCACAAACAGACAAGTCTATGTTTTATGTTTTAGGCACACTGTCAGATGTGCATAGGCTACTATAGAGTGGGGAACCATGACATTTTCATATGCAAATAGCATTTATTTCCATAGTTACAATGTCCTAATGCGCAATAAATGACATTATACTCTTTGAGAGCAAAATTATGTCTAGGTTTTCTAAATATGACTTTAAATAGACCTTGGCTACATCTAAAGGCTATTTACAAAGTCTTAGATGACAACAACAGCCTGCATAAACAATGGAGTAATATTCATTCATGTTTTTTGCTATAATAACTTAATTCATATTTGTAAATACCTCATGTTGATGTATACAATGTTGCCAATAGTCAATCGTTATTTGTAACAACCACGCATTGTACTGTTACAAAGTTTCCAAGCAGTTTCCTTCACAACACTTTGGTTTTAAAAGGCCATGTGGAACCAAAATGGCGCCGTGCACATTGGCAACACTCTGAGCAAATCATATCCATCCGTTCTGACTTGTCACGTGCCGTGCGTGCTGACGTACTTCCACTTCCCGAAGGGCCGCTTCATCTTGCTCGCGATGTGTGTATCCTTCTTTAAGTGGAAAAAATACGGTGTCAAAACGGAATGTAAACACGACTAAAACATGATCTTTCGACAAAGTGGGACCTAAACGCGCTGTCACACTGGGTAGATGAGGATATTCTGCAAAGGTTTCGGTGCATTGTTGTCTTCGTATGTCCACTTTCTCCGTAAATGGTCTCCGGCGAGCTGTGCCTGGCAGCGGACAACGACTTCTTGGCGAATAATATGAAGGAGATGATTGGAGGTTGCTGCGTGTGCTCAGACGAGAGAGGCTGGGCAGAAAACCCTCTAGTATACTGTGACGGTCACGGCTGCAATGTTGCAGTCCATCAAGGTAAACACCGGATAAAATCCTAAACATTAAACATGGAATTTGCTTGACGAACATCCGATAACTAGCTCAGGCTAGGTAGCGCGGTTGATGGTCTGCCAGGAAGCTAGCTAGTAACGTTAGCTAGCTAAGCTAACTCATTTTGCTAACTACAATAGCTAATAGGCAAGTGTATAGCTAGTTACTGTAACATGGTTAGCTAGTTATATCCAATCGACTGTTTGCGCGTTTGTCCTGACCTACCTAGCCAGTTAGCCTTCCTATCTAGTAGGTATGAAGTTGGCTAAGGTAACTAACTAGCTAACTAACGTTAACTAGCTAGATGGATAGTATTTTTATAGCTAGCAGCTTGTAACAGGCTAATTTGATGCTCCATTAACCGTTATGGATATGTACTGTTCGATACATGTTTGGTCAAATCGAGAACGAAGATAGTACAGTATTGCCAAGTTCAGGTTGGTCGAAAATTCTGCTACGCCAAACCGTAACGTTACCTACCCTGTAAGGCTAATGGGCCATCACATGAACGTTAGCCCGTTACAATCTGCCAGGAAGAATTTTTGTAGTTGTCAACATTGGCTGTGTAGCCTGGCTATACAATTCGTTGAAATGGCATTTCATAGCTCAAACGTGCTAGCTAACGTTAACGTGTTACTTAATTTGTCTTACCACACTAGCTAACGTTTTTATCCGTTATGATATCCTGCAAGCAAATCACATTATTTTCCCAATGTATTGCTAGATACGTTCTGTAAAACAAGCGGTGAAGTAGTTAGCTAGCTATAGTATGTTGTCAAAATATTGTTAGCTAGCTACTGAGTTTGACTGAATGAACCTGTGTACCAAGTTTGTCTGCAACACACTGACCCAAACAACAATGTCAACGTCACTCAGATTCTGTTGACAAAGTCACAATCAGAACTAGGTATCCAGTCGACACAGTCAATATTGGTGATTTTGGCTTTGTGAGACAGAACCTGCCCAGTAATTGTATTTTTATTGTTGATCGTTGTCATGTGATTGAATATATGTCTTCATACACGTATTTAGATCTGATTGGGAGCCCCATTAGCTAGCAACAGCTAGTCAGTCTTCCTGGGGTCCGACAGATAACGAAAAAGACACTACAGACGAAATTACATTTATTTGTGTTTTTCCTTTATTTAACTAGGCAAGTCAGTTAAGAACAAGTTCTTATTTTCAATGACGGTCTAGGAACAGTGGTTTAAAAGCCTTGTTCAAATGCAGTATGACAGATTTTTACCTTGTCAGCTCGGGGATTCGATTTTTCGACCTTTCGGTTACTAGTCCAATGCTCTAACTACTAGGCTACCCTGCCGCCCCAAAACATACATAAACTAAACACACCTATTTGTACATATTATTAAACACAGCCTATATGGTTTACGTGTGAATTAATCAATAGCTAATCAACACACTGACGCCGTTGTAACAATCACTGACCTCTCTGTCCCCAACAATAGACAGCATAACAATACCCTTTTTTATCGTCAGTGGATTATCTTTGTTCATTAAAGTGGATTACGTGAGTCAGTCAGATGTGAGATAATCTGAGAGGACAGCAGAGGTATCTGGAGTGCAGCATGTTTAGACTCGCACACTCAGTAGTGACCATGATTTAGTGCATATAGGGGAAATACTCCCATGAGCTTGGTGTATAGGCTACACCTGGGTTATGTTCAGTAGGTCACCGGGCTGGTACATTGGCAGTCTGTGGCAAAATGTTTAGAAACAGAAAGCAAATCGTTTTTTTTTTTATCAGACACGTTCATCTAGTACCATGCCATTAAAAAATATATGTGTATGTGTTTCCTGCCTATAACATGTCTTTATTAAAAACGTCCATGTGATGTCAAGTGATTTACCGTTGTAGCACGGCCTCCCAGGACACAATTCATCAATGTCCACCTCTGGAGGTGTCATCCAGATCTGGCATCATTTGCACTATTCCTTGTATTGGTCTTGAAATAATTTATCCAGATAAACCATGAAGATATGTAAAATAACGATCACCCATTGAGTTATAAAAGAGAAGTGCGAATATATATTTTTATTTGGTTGTATAAACCATGTCTTGGGCTGTGAGTTTTTGGTTCTATAACAAACTAACCTTGTTTAGTCATGTTTCCTGGCTGGCTAGCTAGCTAACAACATGGTACCTTGGCTATGCAATGGGAAAACT
Organism: Oncorhynchus mykiss; assembly: GCF_057628025.1. NCBI lineage: Eukaryota > Metazoa > Chordata > Actinopteri > Salmoniformes > Salmonidae > Oncorhynchus > Oncorhynchus mykiss. The sequence goes on along the minus strand of NC_143036.1, from coordinate 13,948,864 downwards.
GAAATGGGATAGATAGCCAATTCAAAGAGATGCTCCAAAGTTTGGATGGATAGGGGAGGGTTTCGCCGGTCGGGTTGTCCTTGTCCTGTCGCACTCTAGCGACTCCTGTGGCGGGCCAGGCGCAATGCACGCTGACACGGTCGTCAAGTATACAGTGTTTCCTCCGACACATTAGTGCGGCTGGCTTCTGGGTTAAGCGAGAAGTGTAAAGAAGCAGCGTAGCCTGGCGGGGTTGTGTTTGAGGACGCATGGCTCTCGACCGTCGCCTCTCCCGTCCATACGGGGGTTGCAGAGATGGGACAAGACTACCTACCAATTAGATATCATGAAAAAGGGGTATCAATACGCCCAGTCACTACAAAGATGAGTTAGGCATATTTCCTAACTCAGTTGCCGGAGACGAAGGAAACCGCTCATGTTTCAGCTTTCACCATAAAGCCAATGGTGACTTTAAAACAGTTGCATAGTTTAATGGCTGTAATATGAGAGAACATGAGGATGGATCAACAACATTGTAGTTACTCCACAATACTAACCTAAATGACAGATTGAGAAAAAGGAAGCCTATACAGATATTTTTTTTTAATTCCAAAACATGGATCCTGTTTGCAAAAAGGCAGTAAAGTAAAACTGCAAAAAAATTGTCAAAGAAATAACTTCATATCCTGAATACAAAGCGTTATGTTTGGGGCAAATCCATCACAACACATCACTGAGTACCACTCTCCATATTTTCAAGCATGGTGGTGGCTGCATCATGTTATGGGTAAGCTTGTCATTGGCAAGGACTGGGGAGTTTTTTAGGATAAAAAAAAAAAGAATCTAGAGCTAAGCACAGGCAAAATCCTAGAGGAAATCCTGGTTTAGTCTGCTTTCCAACAGACACTGAGAGAGACATTTACCTTTCAGCAGGACAATAACCTAAAACATAAGGCCAGATAATATACTCTGGAGTTGCTTACCAAGACGACGTTGAATGTTCAGAGTGGCCTAGTTACAGTTTTGACTTAAATTGGCTTGAATATCTATGGCAAGACTTGAAAATGGCTGTCTAGCAATGATCAACAATCAACTTGACAGAGCTTAAGGACATTTCGGGAAGAATAATGTACGAATAGTATACAATCCAGGTTGGCCAGATGTTCAAAGTTAATTGCTGCCAAAGGTGATTCAAACATGTATTGACTCAGCGGTGTGAATACTTACGTAAATGAGATATTTATGTATTTAATTGTCAATAAATTAGCAAAATGTTCTAATGTTTTAACTTTTTAATTATGGGGTATTGTGTGTAGATGGGTGAGAAATAACATAAATTGAATCCATTTTTAATTCAGGCCGTAACACAGCAAGGTGGAATAATTCAAGGGGTATGAATACTTTCTGAGGGCACTGTATAGAAAATTAGACTAAACCCAGTGGTATCGCGGTGTTACTCTGTATCGCGGTGTTACTCTGTATCGCGGTGATACTCTGTATCGCGGTGATACTCTGTATCGCGGTGATACTCTGTATCGCGGTGTTACTCTGTATCGCGGTGTTACTCTGTATCGCGGTGATACCGCTCGGTCTGGTGATACTTGGCCTGGTTTCATGCCATTAGCAGAATGTTGGTTATGCAGAGTGCTGCTATGGCATCGTGGTGTGTGGTATTAACCCAGTGTTGTCCTCTCTGCAGCGTGCTGCTATGACATTGTGGTATTAACCCAGTGTTGTCCTCTGCAGAGTGCTGCTATGGCATCGTGGTATTAACCCAGTGTTGTCCTCTCTGCAGCGTGCTGCTATGGCATCGTGGTATTAACCCAGTGTTGTCCTCTCTGCAGCGTGCTGCTATGGCATCGTGGTATTAACCCAGTGTTGTCCTCTCTGCAGAGTGCTGCTATGGCATCGTGGTATTAACCCAGTGTTGTCCTCTCTGCAGCGTGCTGCTATGGCATCGTGGTATTAACCCAATGTTGTCCTCTCTGCAGCGTGCTGCTATGGCATCGTGGTATTAACCCAATGTTGTCCTCTCTGCAGCGTGCTGCTATGGCATCGTGGTGTGTGGTATTAACCCAGTGTTGTCCTCTCTGCAGCGTGCTGCTATGGCATCGTGGTGTGTGGTATTAACCCAGTGTTGTCCTCTCTGCAGCGTGTTGCTATGGCATCGTGGTATTAACCCAGTGTTGTCCTCTCTGCAGAGTGCTGCTATGGCATCGTGGTGTGTGGTAGTAACCCAGTGTTGTCCTCTCTGCAGCGTGCTGCTATGGCATCGTGTTATTAACCTAGTGTTGTCCTCTCTGCAGCGTGCTGCTATGGCGTCGTGGTCTGTGGTATTAACCCAGTGTTGTCCTCTCTGCAGACTGCTGCTATGGCATCGTGGTATTAACCCAGTGTTATCCTCTCTGCAGCGTGCTGCTATGGCATCGTGGTGTGTGGTATTAACCCAGTGTTGTCCTCTCTGCAGACTGCTGCTATGACATCGTGGTGTGTGGTATTAACCCAGTGTTGTCCTCTCTGCAGACTGCTGCTATGGCATCGTGGTGTGTGGTATTAACCCAGTGTTGTCCTCTCTGCAGACTGCTGCTATGGCATCGTGGTGTGTGGTATTAACCCAGTGTTGTCCTCTCTGCAGAGTGCTGCTATGGCATCGTGGTGTGTGGTATTAACCCAGTGTTGTCCTCTCTGCAGCGTGCTGCTATGGCATCGTGGTATTAACCCAGTGTTGTCCTCTCTGCAGCGTGCTGCTATGGCATCGTGGTATTAACCTAGTGTTGTCCTCTCTGCAGCGTGCTGCTATGGCATCGTGGTATTAACCCAGTGTTATCCTCTCTGCAGCGTGCTGCTATGGCATCGTGGTATTAACCCAGTGTTGTCCTCTCTGCAGCGTGCTGCTATGGCATCGTGGTATTAACCCAATGTTGTCCTCTCTGCAGCGTGCTGCTATGGCATCGTGGTATTAACCCAGTGTTGTCCTCTCTGCAGCGTGCTGCTATGGCGTCGTGGTGTGTGGTATTAACCCAGTGTTGTCCTCTCTGCAGCGTGCTGCTATGGCGTCGTGGTGTGTGGTATTAACCCAGTGTTGTCCTCTCTGCAGCGTGCTATGGCATCGTGCAGGTGCCCACTGGACCCTGGTTCTGCAGGAAGTGTGAATCTCAGGAGAGAGCAGCCAGAGTGGTGAGTCTGACCAATAGAGTATCAACACCGTATTCTCAGCAATGTGTTTTATACTACAGTTTCCGCTAATATTTAGCCGGTACTTTATAGGAAATTGTGTTATTACTATCTGCTACTTCCTTCAAAGAATTTAACACAATTGGCAACTTCCTGGTAGCAAACAGTACCGTATAGTGCTTATATTAAAGGATCCAAAACAAGTAGTAAATTGGATATTAGTGTAAAATGTTTACATTGTGGCAAGATCTGACAGAGCCATCCAGCCATGGCAGCATCAGACATGCTTAAGAAGCCCACAGTATATTTCTCATAGGGAAAACAACAGCATCCCTGCCTGTACCTTCCTCAGCCTGGCTGTAGAAACAGTTAAACAGTGCAGTCATACTCGCTTGTGATATTGTGTGGACAAAAATTGTCGGGAAGAGGATTTTCTTTATTTTTTCTTCTGAGGGATGGTAGGTATCCTGTAGGAGTAGCTGGTGTGAAATGGGCAGGACTGGAGGGATACACACACAACACACTTGCTCTATCATACATGGGAAAGGGAAACTGTCTTGGGCATCAGATAGTGGGTTTGTGTTTTAGGAGAGGTTGGGGTGAACTAGGCTCTCCCTTCCTCATAGTAGTAACCACACAGTATGACAGAGCTGGATGTGGGAGCTATGCCATCGAAGCCCACTTACACCTATTTGATAGTGTTGGATCAGTGATTACTGAAAATACTAGGTGTGTAAGAGTGTGTATGAGAGAAAGGGAGTAGGGTACATGCGTGTGTGTGTATCTATAGTATGTAGTGCCTTCAGAAGGTATTCACGCCCCTTGACATTTTTCAGATTTTGTTGTGTTAGTCTGAATTTAAAATATATTAAATGTATATTGTTTGTCACTGGCCTACACACACAATACTCCATAATGTCAAAGTGGAATTATATATATATATTTTACATTTGTACAAATTAATAAAAAGCTGAAATGTCTTGAGTCAATAAGTATTAAAAAGTCCTTAATTAACAAGTCCCATAATAAGTTGCATGGACTCACTCTGTGTGCAATAAGTGTTTAGCATGATTTTTGAATGACTGCCTCATCTCTGTACCCCACAGGGAGGCCAATGGGGACTTTAATGGCTTTAATGGCTGTGATATGAGAACTGAGGATGGATCCACAACATTGTAGTTACTCCACAGTACTAACCTAATTGGCAGAGTGAAAAGAAGGAAACCTGTACAGAATACAAATATTCCAAAACACTGTTTGCATCCATGCAGTAATTAGATTTATTAAGAACGACATTAGCCGATGCCAATGGCGACAGTTAGTCTTACTGGCGTATGACACATAACGAAAAACACATTGCAGGTTCCATACTTTACACTTTATATACTACATGTTTTTTGTTTGCGTGTGTGTGTGTGTGTGTGAGCGAACGCATATCTGCATCGATCAGTTACACATACCTGACGATACATACTCACAACGAAATAGGTCACATGGGGGAGAGGCGTTGTGCCGTAAGGTGTTGGGGCTCCCGAGTGGCACAGCAGTCAAAGGCACTGCATCTCAGTGCTAGAGGCGTCACTACAGACCCTGGTTCGATTCCAGTCTGTATCACAACCGGCCATGATTGGGAGTCCCAAAGGGCGACACATAATTGACTTGGCGTCATTAGGGTTTGGTCGGGGTAGGCCGTCATTGTCAATAAGAATTTGTTCTTAACTGACTTGCCTAGTTAAATAAAGGTTAAATAAAAAATAACATGTTTGAAACCATGTTTACTTGACCTATATAAGATGGAAGGGAGTTCCATGCACTCATGTCTCTGTATAATGATGTATGTTTACTTGAATTTGTTCTGGACCTGTGCACTGTGAAAACACCCCTGGTGGCATATCTGGTGGGGTGTGTGTCTGTGTGTCTTTACAACCATTGAATATATCTTTTGACCCTGACAGTTTACAGTCTATGGTAACATCAAGTCATTTAGTCTCCTCAACTTGTTCAACAGCCACACCATTCATTACCAGATTCAGCTGAGGTCTAGGGCTTATGGAATGATCTGTACCAAATACAATGCTGTTAGTTTTAGAGATGTCCAGGACCAGTTTATTACTGGCCACCCATTCCAAAACAGACTGCAACTCTTTGTTAAGGGTTTCAGTGACTTCCTTAGCTGTGGTTGCTGATGTGTAAATGTTTGAATCCTCACCATACATGGACACACATGCTTTGTTTGATGCTAGTGGCAGGTCATTGGTAAAAAAAAAAATCTAAACATTCCTTAAGTGGCCGAGTTACAGTTTTGACTGAACAAAAATATCAACGCAACATGCAACAATTTCAAAGATTTTACTGAGTTACAGTTCATAAGGAAATCAGTCAACTGAAATACATTCATTAGGCCCTAATCTATGGATTTCACATGACTGGGAATACAGATATGCATCTGTTGGTCACAGATACTGACCAGCATTTGCCTCATGCAGCGCGACACATCTCCTTGACATAGAGTTGATCAGGCTGTTGATTGTGGCCTGTGGAATGTCCCACTCCTCATCAATGTCTGTGCAAAGTTGCTGGATATTGGCAGAAACCGGAACACACTGTTTTACGCGTCGATCCAGAGCATCCCAAACAGGCTCAATAGGGGACATGTCTGGTGAGTAGGCAGGTCATGGACATTTTCAGTTTACAGGAATTTTGTACAGATTCTTGCGTCATGGGGCTGTGCATTATCATGCTGAAATACGAGGCCCTCAGGATCACAATGGCCCTCAGGATCATGTCACGGTTTGTCTCTGCATTCAAATTGACATCAATGAAATGCAGTTGTGTTCGTTATCCGTAGCTTATGCCTGCCCGTACCATAACCCCACAGCCACCATGGGACACTCATCAGCAAATCGCTCTCCCACACAACACCATACACGCTGTCTGCCATCTGCCCAGTACAGTTGAAACCGGGATTCATCTGTGAAGTGCACACTTCTCCAGCATGCCAGTGGCCATCGAAGGTGAGCATTTGCCCACTGAAGTCAGTTAAGACTACGAACTGCAGTCCAGTCAAGACCCCGGCGAGGACAGCACGCACCCAGATGAGATTCCCTGAGACGGTTTCTGACAGGTTGTACAGGAATTATTTGGTTGTGCAAACCCACAGTTTTGTCAGCTGTCTGGGTAGCTGGTCTCACGATACCGCAGGTGAAGAAGCTGGATGTGGAGGTCCTGGGCTGACGTGATTACACATGGTCTGCAGTTGTGAGGCCGGTTGGACGTACTGCAAAATTCGGTAAAACGACGTTGGAGGCTGCTTATGGTAGAGAAATTAACATTTAAATTCTCTGGCAACAGCTCTGGTGGACATTCCTGCAGTCAGCATGTCAATTGCACTCTTCCTCAAAACTTTAAACATCTGTGGCATTGGGTTGTGTGACAAAACTGCACATTATAGAGTGGCCTTTTATTGTCCCTAGCGCAAGGTGCACCTATGTAATGATCATGCCGTTTAATCAGCTTGTTGGTATGCCACACCTGTTAGGTGGATGGATTATGTTGGTAAAGGATAAATCCTCACTAACATGGATGTAAACAAAATTTGAGAAGCTTTTTGTGCATATGGTAAAATTCTGCAATCTTTTATTTTAGCTCATGAAACGTGTACTTGAAAATCTATGGCAAGACCTGAAAATAGTTGTCTAGCAATGATCAACAACCAATTTGACAGAGCTTGAAGAATTTAGAAAATAATAATGGGCAAATGTTGTACAATCCAGTTGTGGAAAGGTCTTCGAGACTTACCCAGAAAGACTCACAGCTATAGTTGCTACCAAAGGTGGTGATAACATGTACTGACTTCAATTTTTTTTCTAAAAACATGTTTTCGCTTTGTGGGGTATTGTGTGTAGATGGGTGAGAATTTGTTTTATTTATTCCAATTAGAATTCAGCCTATAACACGACCAACACAACCAAATGTGGTATTTGTCAAGGGGTATGAATACTTTCTGAAGGCACTGTATATATTTTTGTGTGTAATTGTATGGTAAAGAGTTTTGCTAAAGGACCATGTCTCCCTCCGGTCTCCTTTCTCTGCAGAGGTGTGAGCTGTGCCCCCACAAAGATGGTGCCCTCAAGAGGACAGATAACGGAGGTAAGAGTCATCTATCTAGGATAGGTGTGTTGTGTGTAACTGATTTTGGCTGGAGCAAAAACCTGTCCTTGTCATTCACGAGAGTACTCCCATCGAGTATTGGCACACACACAGGGCTGTTGGCATCCCACAAGGTTCTGTGGTTAGCCCATGTTGATGTTTTTCTCATTAATGGGATGTGTTTGGCCTGCTTAATTAAGGTGCTGATTTATATGTTTTGCGATTCTATGTGTTGTGATTTGATACTGTGATTTTATTGTGATTCGATGTTCCAAACACATTGCTCGCCATATGTCTGCTGCAGAGAGGCGAGAGAGCCATGAGAAAATTAGTTTTGATCAGTCATGGAAAACAAATTGGCTCCTTATTTAAAAAGAAAATGGACAACAACCTATAAAGAATACATACTGGAGTTTTGGTGTAGGTACAGCCAAATAGCATTATATTAGTTTATATTTTGTGATCTGTTAGAATCATAACAATGGAATGAGTAGGCTATTATAATTCTATTGTTGGTGTTTGGCATGACAATGAAATGAAAAAGCCAGTATTGTTGTGACAGGGTAGAAGCCAATGTGTTCGTCAGTGTTTCCCAGGGGAACCTAATTACCCATGTGGTGAGAGTAGGCAACAACACCTCCACCACTCTCACCCTCAACACGGGAGAACCTCAAGGGTGAGTGCTTAGTCTCCTCCTGTACTCACTGTTCATCCACAACTGCGTGGCCAAGCACGACTCCGACACCACCATCAAGTTTGCTGACGACACGACGGTGGTAGGCCTAATCACAGACGGCGATGAGACTGACCACCTCCGTGGAGGCTGAGACATGGCAGTATAGTGCCATGACAACATCCTTCAACGTCAGTAAGACCACGGAGCTGATAGTGGACTACAGCAGAAAGAGGGGAGAGCACGCCCCCATCCACATCTATGGGGCAGTAGTGGAGTGGGTGCAGAGCTTCAAGTTCCTTGGTGTCCACATCACTAAGGACTTAACATGGTCCACACGCACCCGCATAGTCGTTAAGAGGACACGACAGTGCCTCTTCCCCCTCAGGAAGCTGAAAAGATTTGGCATGGGCTCTTCAATCCTCCAGAAGTTCTACAGCTGCACCATTGAGGGCATCTTGACTGGATGTACCACCGCTTGATATGGCAAATGTACCACCCTGGACCGCAAAGCGCAACAGAGGGTGGTGCGGACAGCCCAGTACATCACTAGGGCTGAGCTCCCTGCCATCCAGGACCTCTATATAAGGCGTGTCAGAGGAAGGACAGAAGAATTGGCAAAGACTTCAGCCACCCAGACCATAGTCTGTTCACTGCTACCGTCCGGCAAATGGTACCGGAGCATTGGCTCTCTCCGAGATCACGTCTAGCCCCAAGCCATAAGACTGCTAAATAAGGAATTTAATGGTTACACTGACTATCTGCACTGACCCTATCTTGCACTGACTCAATGCACACTCACAAGACTAGATAAACACACTACACTGACACCCACACACATTCACATACACTACACTACATACGCACACACACGTACGCCTACCAACAACAAGCATACGACACAAGACACACACCTACACTTTCACACGCAAATGCTTCTGCTACTCTCTTCTTTGTTTCTCTAATCTATCCTGATGCTTAGCTACTTTACCCTGCCTTCTTGTACATATCTACCTAAAATACTTTATATAGCTACAGTTGAAGTCGGAAGTTTGCATACACCTTAGCCAAATACATTTAAACTCAGTTTTTCACAATTCCTGACATTTAATCCTAGTAAATATTCCCTGTCTTAGGTCAGTTAGGATCACCACTTTATTTTAAGAATGTGAAATAGTGTAGAGAATTGTTTCAGCTTTTATTTCTTTAATCACATTCCTAGTGGGTCAGAAGTTTACATACACTCAATTAGTATTTGGTAGCATTTCCTTTAAATGGTTTAACTTGGGTCAAACGTTTAGGGTAGCCTTCCACAAGCTTCCCACAATAAGTTGGGTGAGTTTTGGCCCATTCCTCCTGACAGAGCAAGTGTAACTGATTCAGGTTTGTAGGCCTCCTTGCTTGCACACGCCTTTTCAGTTCTGCCCATACATTTTCTATAGGATTGAGGTCAGGGCTTTGTGATGGCCACTTCAATACCTTGACTTTATTGTCCTTAAGCCATTTTGCCACAACTTTGGAAGTATGCTTGGGGTCATTGGAAGACCCATTTGCGATCAAGCTTTAACTTCCTGACTGATGTCTTGAGATGTTGCTTCAATATATCCACATAATTTTCTACCTCATGATGCCTTCTATTTTGTGAAGCGCACCAGTCCCTCCTGCAGCAAAGCACCCCCACGACATGATGCTGCCACCCCCGTGCTTCACGGTTGAGATGGTGTTCTTCGCCTTGCAAGCCTCCCCTTTTTCCTCCAAACATAACGATGCTCATTATGGCCAAACAGTTCTATTTTTGTTTCATCAGCCCAGAGGACATTTCTCCAAAAAGTACGGTCTTTGTCCCCATGTGCAGTTGCAAACCGTAGTCTGGCTTTTTTTATGGTCGTTTTGGAGCAGTGGCTTCTTCCTTGCCGAGTGGCCTTTCAGGTTATTTCGATTTAGGACTTGTTTTACTGTGGATATAGATACTTTTGTACCTGTTTCCTCCAGCATCTTCACAAGGTCCTTTGCTGTTGTTTTGGGACTGATTTGCACTTTGTACCAAAGTACGTTCATCTCTAGGAGACAGAATGCGTCTCCTTCCTGAGCGGTATGTCGGCTGCGTGGTCTCATGGTGTTTATACTTGGATACTGTTGTTTGTACAGATGAACGAGGTACCTTCAGGCGTTTTGAAATTGCTCACAAGTATGAAACAGACTTGTGGAGGTCTACAATTTTTTTCTGAGGTCTTGGCTGATTTCTTTTGATTTTCCCATGATGTCAAGCAAAGAGGCACCGAGTTTGAAGGTAGACCTTGAAATACATCCACAGGTCACCTAGAATTGACACAAATGATGTCAATTAGCCTATCAGAAGCTTCTAAAGCCATGACATTTTCTGGAATTTTCCAAGCTGTTTAAAGGCACAGTCAACTTATGACCGAATGGAATTGTGATACAGTGAATTATAAGTGAAATAATCTGTTGGTAAACAATGTTGGAAAAATGACTTGTGTCATGCACAAAGTAGATGTCCTAACCGACTTGCCAAAACTATAGTTTGTTAACAATAAATTTGTGAAGTGGTTGAAAAACTAGTTTTAATGACTCCAACCTAAGCGTAGGTAAACTTCCGACTTCAACTGTATATACAGCTCCTTTCTTGTTCATTTTATTCCTTTTGTGTTACTATTTTTCTTTTTATCGTTTTTTAACTCTATTGTTGGGAAGGGCTCGTAAGCAAGCATTTCACGGTTAAATCTACACCCGTTGTATCATGCGCATGTGACAAATAACATTTTATTTATTTTGAAAAGAGATGTTATATTCAGATAAAGATTTTAGAATATTCTTCACCTATTTCTCTCTGATTCAGGACATGTCTTGGCACAAGTAACATATTGGCACCACCACTGGCAGCAGGATAGCCCTAGCTCCATAGTCTTTGCTATCTCAATGTACTTAGCTAGCTGGTTAGCAATTATCATTAGCTGCTAATGCTTATTTTAGGCACATGTGAAGCTTGATAACTAACCAACGGTTTGTGTAGATAAAGATACACAAACTAATAGTATAATACAGAACACAGGTGCATTGATGTGAAGAAGCAAAGTTGGAATAAGCAACATCATTGTTTCTTGACTGCATGGGCTAGAGCTAACAGAAGCATGCATTGCAGACTCGGGTTGAGTGAGTGAATCTAACAGCCAGCTGTGCCTGATTGAGTGACGGGGCGGGGCATGGTGTGTGTCGAAAGCAAGTAACCGCATTCGAGAGGGAGGGAGACTGGAGAGAGATGACAGAGTAAACTATAGGGCTTCAAAAAATTGCAGCCTTTTGCGACATGGATATTGCACATGCCAACCTCGCAATTTCGATTCAATTTAGATTAATTGTGCAGCCCTACGTGTGTGTGTGTTTATGAGGGGGGCGGTCCAGGCTGGAGTTAACAGGGCTCTGAGGAGGTTCCTCTCTGGGTTCACCAGGAGTTCAGAGTGAATACTGTAAACATGGTGTGTGTGTGTGTGTGTGTGTGAGAGAGAGAGAGAGAGAGAGAGGCACAGCTGTAGGATTGTGACCTGGCCTGTGGGGAGACATCAAAACATCACACACCGTTTTACTGCTAACTCTTTTGTAGCGCTCTCTCGTGCGGTAGTAGTCCCAGGTGTTTTTTAGGTGAGGCTGCTGCCTGCAGTGCCAGAAGGTAAACAGGGATTAATCTGTTAGGTAAACGTCTGGCTTGGTTTCAAGTGGTAAACTTCACATGAGGTACAGCGCAGGGAGACAGAGAGCAATCTGTAACTGTGTTTTTGTGTGTCAGGGTTTCCGTTAACTGGTAATATCTGTTTTTTTAAATGTTTGTTTTGTTGAGCCAATAAATAAAATTGGCACCGACCAATTGTCCGGGGAAAAAAATCCCATTGCCACATAATGCTTTTTAGCCTATTCATCGTTGGGAATACCAGTTGATGTAAATACATTTGACCAGTCCTGCTTAACGGTCTATGGGTTAATTTACTTAATTTTGGGGAATTAAATTGCCGCTTGTGTATATTCGTTTTGTACAGTGCCTTCAGAAAGTATTCATACCTCTTGACTTATTCCACATTTTGTTAAAGCCTGAATTCAAAATGGATTAAATCGGGTTTTTTTCTCACCCATTTACACACAATACCCCACAATTACAACGTGGAAACAAGTTTTTAGAAATGTTTTTAAGTTTATTGAAAATTAAATGATATATAAATATTCACAATATTCAATACTTTGTACAATCACCTTTGGCAGCTGCAAGTCTTTCTGGGTAAATCTCTGAGAGCTTTCCAGAACTGGATTGTGTAACATTTGCCCATTTATTATTTTCAAAATTATTCGAGCTCTGTGAAATTGGTTCTTGATCATTGCTAGGCAAAACTAACTCAGCCTCTCAGGAACATTCACGTCTTCTTGGTAAGCAACTCCAGTGTAGATTTGACCTTGTGTTTTAGGTTATTGTCCTGCTGGAAGGTGAATTCATCTCGATGTCTGGTGGAAAGCCGACTGAACCAGGTATTCCTCTAGGATTTTGCCTATGCTTATCTCCATTCTGTAATTTTAAAATTTTATATTCTGTATTTTTCCCCCTTTCTCTCACCAATTTTGATCTTATCTCATCGCTGCAACTCCCCGACAGGCTCAGGAGAGGCAAAGGTCGAGTCATACGTCCTCCGAAACATGACCCGCCAAACTGCGTTTCTTCAGTAGCCAGCTGCACCAATAGGTCGGAGGAAACACCGTTCAACTGACGACCAAAGTCAGCCTGCAGGCGCCCGGCCCGCCGCAAGGAGTCACTAGAGTGCGATGAGCCAAGTAATGCCCCCCCCCGGCCTAACCCTCCCCTAACCCGGACGACGCTGGGCCAATTGTGTGCCACCCTATGGGACTCCCGGTCACGTTCGGTTGTGACACAGCCTGGGATCACACCCGGGTCTGTAATGACTCCTCAAGCACCGCAATGCAGTGTCTTCGACCGCTGCGCCACTTGGGAGGCCCCTGTTTCTTATTTTATCTGAAAAACGCCCCAGTTCTTAACTATTACAAGCATACCCATAACAAGATGCAGCCAACACTATGCTTGAAAATATGGAGAGTGGTACTCAGTAATGTGTTCTATTGGATTTGACCCAAACTTTGTGTTCAGGGCCGAAAGTGAATTGCTTTGCCACATTTTTTGCAGCATTACTTGTGTGTGGTTGCAAACAGGATGCATGTTTTGGAATATTTTTATTCTGTATAGGCTTCCTTTTGTCTCTCTCAATTAGGTTAGTATTGTGGAGTGATTACAGTGTTGTTGTTCCATCTTCATTTTTTCCCCCCTACTACAGCCATTAAACTCAAACTGTTTTAAAGTCACCATTGGCCTCATGGTGAAATCCCTGAGGGGTTTCCTTCCTCTCCGGCAACTGAGTTATGAAGGACGTCTGTATCTTTGTAGTGACTGGGTGTATTGATACACCATCCAAAGTGTAATTAATAACTTCACCATGCTCAAAGGGATATTCAATGTCTGCTTCTTTTTTCCCCCACCAATCTACCAATAGGAGCCCTTCTTTTGGTCTTTGTGGTTGAATCTGTGTTTGAAATTCACTGCTCGACCGAGGGACCTTAGAGGTATTTCTTATCTGTAAGGTCCCTTTTTTGCACACAGTGAGTCCATGCAATTTATTATGTGACTTGTTAAGCAAATGTTTACTCCTGAACTTATGTAGGCTTTCCATAATAAATGCGTTGAATACTCAAGACATTTCAGCTTTTCATTTTTAATTCCTTTCACAGCATGGCCTATTGAATGTAGGCCAGTTACAAACACATCTCAATTTAATCACACGCTCACAGCATACAGATACAGAGCCCTTATCAGACAGAGCTTTTATAAGTCCAATCATTACGCAACATTTCTAAATGCAATCGTGTGTAAAAAAATAAAATAAAAACTATGCTTGGGCCACGATTTAAAAAGAGCTACTGTTCATATTTCTCAACTGGTAATTGAAACGCACTTCCAATTCGCCATTCAAATGCATTGGCAACGGAAGGCAGGCTTCATCAGCGCGTCACACACCACTTTGCAATGAGCTGGAGGCCGTATGCCTTTTGAAAACATAAAGCTACTTTGTTTGAAACCTGAATGTTTTACTACATATATTGAAGCATGTTTTACCTTGCTTCAAAGTAGCCTGGGCAACATCCATGGAGGCAATATGTTTTACCTTGCTTCAAAGTAGCCTGGGCAAAGTAGCCTGGGCAACATCCATGGAGGCAATATGTTTTACCTTGCTTCAAAGTAGCCTGGGCAAAGTAGCCTGGGCAACATCCATGGAGGCAATATGTTTTACCTTGCTTCAAAGTAGCCTGGGCAAAGTAGCCTGGGCAACATCCATGGAGGCAATATGTTTTACCTTGCTTCAAAGTAGCCTGGGCAAAGTAGCCTGGGCAACATCCATGGAGGCAATATTTTTTTTAAATAAAGACTTCCATATGCCATTGAAACCAGTAGCCTGTTTCTCTCATTTTCTATTGGTTGTCAACTTTCTTTCTTTTTCCAGTTGCCAAATACACATTCGCGCATAACCGACAGCCTTTTGTGCAATGCTGCTCTAATAATGTTGAGGAATAATATTTTATAAACATTTTAAGCTAAATGTTCTCGTGTTTAAATGTTTTTTTTAATGTAGCTTAGTCCTGAACTGGTTGTATAAATTTGATTTGAATTTAGGATCTATCACCCCAGGTAAAATGTAAAATGTTATAGGTAAATAGGTAAAATGTTCTACCTTGTGGGATAGTAGATTGACATAGGCTCATAGGTGGCGTGTCCATAAGGCTAGGGGAAGCTAAGCTTTCCCTAAGTCAATTGAATTAAATTGGCCAAAATATTTAGCCTAATTAGCTTACTCCTGTTAATACAGAAATAAATCAAATAATGCAAAATAGGCTCCTAAAGCATGATTTGGCCTCAAAGGATCATTAGCTTCCCCTAGCCTACAAAATAAAAATGTGTGGATTGTTTTAAATTGTGTTGCCTACAGTCGGATGGAAAAGGCAAAAACTAAATAGATAGATATGCACCGATATCCAATCATTTTCTTACCGAAAAAAAAGATACTGATATTTTCCAGTTAAATAGTGAACACACACACGGACACAGTGGTCTAAGACACTGCATCTCAGTGCAATAGGCGTCACTACAGTCCCTGGTTCGGATCCAGCCACATCTGGCCGTGATTGGGAGTCGCATAGGACGGCACACAATTGGCCCAGCACTGTCCGGGTTTGGCCGGGGTAGGCTATCATTGTAAATAATAATATTTTTTCTTAACTAACTTGCCTAGTTAAATAAAGGTTACACAGACATCACACTGACCCCCAACACGTTTTTGTTGGCATTTACTTATGTCCCCATTACCAGTAAAACATCATCATTTACGTATGTCCCCATTACCAGTAAAACATCATCAAAAAATGTCTTTCACTTACTTGCTGTGTTGTTTTGTTCATTTCTTCAGTCTCAACCAGGATTTCTATGGAACGCCGTTTGGGTCTTTGTGTGCCAATAAAGATACATGTCAAATAACACTATTTGATGTGTCAAATGACCTTGTTGACCAACCAGGGTGTGAATATGACTGCACGTCCGTCACATAATAATTTAACGCATTCATACATTTTTCACGTTATTACACATTGATTACACTACCACTCAATGTGTAACTCCGGTAGGGCAACATCTGAAACATAGCACACTTGGTAGTGTGTACCGATGCTCGACCAGTCGGCGAAAGCCAACATCGCCCACGACAGAGAACGTTTGATTGTCAAGGGCGATGTCACCATTGGCTTTAATGTTTTTTGCCTTTGAGTTGTTGACTGCTCGACTTGTTGACTGCTCGACTTGTTGACTGCTCGATCCACACAGCAGACATTGTGGGCTAGGTTAGGGATGCCGTGTTCCACGTGTAGCGCAAAACTTTACGTGGCGTTATTACGTCATGTACCTTCGTTATATAGGTTGCTAGATCGAATCCCCGAGCTGACAAGGTAAAACTCTGTCGTTCTGCCCCTGAACAAGGCAGTTAACCCACTGTTCCTAGGCTGTCATTGTAAATAAGTATTTGTTCCTAACTGACTTGCCCAATTAAATAAAGGTTTAAAAAACATATAGGTATGCACGGTAGCTTTGACATCAGTTTTTAACTAGACATCGGGCCGATACCGATGTTGGCATTTTTAGCTAATGTCGGCCGATTCCGATATGTTCACCGATTTACAGTGCCTTGCGAAAGTATTCGGCCCCCTTGAACTTTGCGACCTTTTGCCACATTTCAGGCTTCAAACATAAAGATATAAAACTGTATTTTTTGTGAGGAATCAACAACAAGTGGGACACAATCATGAAGTGGAACGACATTTATTGGATATTTCAAACTTTTTTAACAAATCAAAAACTGAAAAATTGGGCGTGCAAAATTATTCAGCCCCCTTAATTAATACTTTGTAGCGCCACCTTTTGCTGCGATTACAGCTGTAAGTCGCTTGGGGTATGTCTCTATCAGTTTTGCACATCGAGAGACTGAAATTATTTCCCATTCCTCCTTGCAAAACAGCTCGAGCTCAGTGAGGTTGGATGGAGAGCATTTGTGAACAGCAGTTTTCAGTTCTTTCCACAGATTCTCGATTGGATTCAGGTCTGGACTTTGACTTGGCCATTCTAACACCTGGATATGTTTATTTTTGAACCATTCCATTGTAGATTTTGCTTTATGTTTTGGATCATTGTCTTGTTGGAAGACAAATCTCCGTCCCAGTCTCAGGTCTTTTGCAGACTCCATCAGGTTTTCTTTTTATGATATCTTTTTATGGATATCTTTAAGAAATGTCTTTCTTCTTGCCACTCTTCCATAAAGGCCAGATTTGTGCAATATACGACTGATTGTTGTCCTATGGACAGAGTCTCCCACCTCAGCTGTAGATCTCTGCAGTTCATCCAGAGTGATCATGAGCCTCTTGGCTGCATCTCTGATCAGTCTTCTCCTTGTATGAGCTGAAAGTTTAGAGGGACGGCCAGGTCTTGGTAGATTTGCAGTGGTCTGATACTCCTTCCATTTCAATATTATCGCTTGCACAGTGCTCCTTGGGATGTTTAAAGCTTGGGAAATCTTTTTGTATCCAAATCCGGCTTTAAACTTACTTTAAACAGTATCTCGGACCTGCCTGGTGTGTTCCTTGTTCTTCATGATGCTCTTTGCGCTTTTAACGGACCTCTGAGACTATCACAGTGCAGGTGCATTTATACGGAGACTTGATTACACACAGGTGGATTGTATTTATCATCATTAGTCATTTAGGTCAACATTGGATCATTCAGAGATCCTCACTGAACTTCTGGATAGAGTTTGCTGCACTGAAAGTAAAGGGGCTGAATAATTTTGCACGCCCAATTTTTCAGTTTTTGATTTGTTAAAAAAGTTTGAAATATCCAATAAATGTCGTTCCACTTCATGATTGTGTCCCACTTGTTGATTCTTCACAAAAAATACAGTTTTATATCTTTATGTTTGAAGCCTGAAATGTGGCAAAAGGTCGCAAAGTTCAAGGGGGCCGAATAATTTCGCAAGGCACTGTATATCGTTCATCCCTAAAATAGATGATTGTTGAGTTGCAGCTGTCAGTGAGAAGTCAAAATGCAACCGGTGCGCCTCTCGGGAGGCCTCCTCCAGTTTAGATGGACATCATATTCTGTTTGTCTCCCCTTCTCATAGGCCTATTACATGGACAACGTTGTTTTTATTGATTTTTTTGTCCGTGTCAGCAGAGTAGGCTACCCTGCCATTTGTTGTTAAAAAAGATTCTGCTCATGTCTTCGATCATATACAGTGCATTCGGGAAGTACTCAGACCCCTTGACTTTTTCTACATTTTGTTACGTTACAGCCTTATTCTAAAATTGTTTTTTTTATTTTTTCCTTTCTCATCAATCTACACCAGGTATTATCCCCAATGGTACGAGCAATGCCGTCGGGGGTACGCCAAATAAAAATGTGATTCATATTAATATATATATATATATTATTTGTAACATTTTTTTTCCCTTCACAGTTTCAAACAGTCCATTTATATTTACCAACGGGGGCTATACATTTGGGTGAGTTTGTTTTCTCGCCTGAGTAGCCTCGTTTCGATGCCAAAAATAAAATGAAACCATCAAGTATTCAGCGAAATAACAACACATTGTCAAATACAGGTAGGCTAGTCAAATAATTAACATCCAATCACATTAACCGTTACTCTCTCGTGTAAATTCCACTATGTAGCCAAACGCAGCTGCTGCTCAACGCTGCTCACGTTGGTATCTGTATTGATGGTACAAAAGCCATAATAGGGAGACATAGAGGAGTGGAAACAGTTGCTGTCGACGCCACTTGGGTACACTGCAGCATCCACCAAGAGGCTCTTGCTGGCAAGGGAATGCCTGACAGCTTGAAAGACGTTTTGGACACTACAGTGAAAAGGGTTCACATTGTTAACTTAAGCAAGTTCCCTGTGTATTTTCTGTACTATACAATGATATGGGCAGCGACCATGTAACACTTTTACAACATACAACAAAGTGTGAAGTGTGCTGGTTATCAAGAGGAAAAGTATTGACATGTTTTTTTGAGTTGAGAGACGAGCTTAAGGTTTTCTTTACTGACCAAAATTTTCACTTGTCTGACCACTTGTATGATGATGAGTTTCTCACACGACTGGCCTATCTGGGTGATGTTTTTTCTCGCCTGAATAATCTGAATCTAGGATTACAGGAACTCTCCGCAACTATATTCAATGTGCGGGACGCAATTGAGGCTGTGATTTAAGAAGTTGGAGCTCTTTTCTGTCTGCATTAACAAGGACAACACACTGGTCTTTCCATCATTGTATGATTTTTTTGTGTGCAAATGACCTCAAGCTTACGGACGATGTCAAATGTGATATAGCGAAGCACCTGAGTGAGTTGGGTGTGCAATTACGCAGGTACTTTCTGAAATGGATGACACGAACAGCTGGATTCATTATCCCGATATCTGAACAAGAGAGCCTCGAAATTGGAATTGAATCTGAAGCCACTGTCAGATTTCTGGATTGGGCTGCGCTCACAGTATCATGCCTTGGCAAATCACGCTCTTAAAACACTGATGCTCTTTGCAACCACATACCTATGTGAGATTGGGTCCTCGGCCACAGACTGTGTGTGGAAAAGGATTTAAGACTGAGACTCTCTCCCAATACAACCCAACATTGCAGAGTTATGTGCATTCTTTCAAGCACACCCTTCTCATTAACCTGTGGTGAGTTATTCACCATTTTCGATGAATAAATAAGGTTTTATATGTAAGATGGCTAAATAAACAGCAAGATTATTGATTATTATTATTTGTGCCCTGGAGCTCTTTGTCACTTCCCATGAACTGGGTTGTGACAAAAACGCTCACACTCATTCTTATGTTTAATAAATGTATCGTATAGTGTGTGTGGGGCAGGCTTACAATGATGGCAAAAAAAAACAACATTTGAGAGTGGGCTGACTCTGGTGCTAGAGGGGTACGCAGCTGGAGGTTGAATGTTTGAAGGGGTATGGGATTATAAAAAGTTTGGGAACCACTGATCTACACAGAATAGTCCATAGTAACAGAGCAAAAACAGGTTTGTAGAAATGTTTACATATTTATTAACATTTTGAAAACATACTTATTTACATAAGTATCCAGACCTTTTGCTATGAGACTCGAAATTTGAGCTCAGGTGCATCCTGTTTCCAGTGATCATCCTTGAGATGTTTCTACAACTTGATTGGAGTACACCTGTGGTATAATCAATTGATTGATTGATTTGGAAAGGCACACACCACTCTATTTAAGGTCCCACAGTTGACTGCATGTCAGGGCAAAAACTAAGACATGAGGTCGAAGGAATTGTCCGTAGAGCTTCGAGGCAGGATTGTGTCAAGGCACAGATCTAGGGAAGGGTATCAAAAAATGTCTGCAGCATTGAAGGTCCCTAAGAACACAGTGGCCTCCATCATTCTTAAATGGAAGAAGTTTTGAACCTAGAGCTGGCCACCCAGCAAACTGAGCAAATAGGGAGAAGGACAGAGCTCCAGAGTTCCTCTGTGGAGATGGGAGAACCATCTCTGCAGCACTCCACCAATCAGGCCTTTATGGTAGAGTGACCAGACGGAAGCCATTCCTCAGTAAAAGGCATATGACGGCCTGCTTGGAGTTTGCCAAAAGGCACCTAAAGACTCAGACCATGAGAAACAAGATTATCTTGTCTGATGAAACCAAGATTGTACTCTTTGCCCTGAATGCCAAGTGTCATGTTTGGAAGAAACCTGGCAACATCCCTATGGTGAAGCATGGTGGTGGCAGCCTCATGCTTTGGGGATGTTTTTCAGTGGTAGGGACTGGGAGACTAGTCAGGATCCAGGAAAAGATGAACGCAGCAAAGTACAGAGAGATCCTTGATGGAAACCTTCAGAGAGATCAGGATTTCAGACTGGGGGCGAAGGTTCACCTTCCAACAGGACAACGACCCTAAGCACACAGCCAAGACAACTCAGGAGTGTTTTCTTGACAAAGTCTCTGAATGTCCTTGAGTGGCCCAGCCAGAGCCCGGACTTGAACCCGATTGAACATCTCTGGAGAGACCTGAAAATAGCTGTGCAGCAACGCTCCTCATCCAACCTGACAGAGCTTGAGAGGATCTGCAGAGAAGAATGGGAGAAACTCCCCAAATACAGATGTCAAGCTTGTAGCGTCATACCCAATAAGACTCGAGGCTCTAATCACTACCAAAGGTGCTTCAACAAAGTACTGAATACTTATGTAAATGTGATATTTACGGTTTTATTTTTAATACATTTGCAAAAATCTATAGAAACCCATTTTTGCTTTGTCATTAAGGGGTATTGTGTGAAGATTGATGAGAGAAAAAAAACTATTTAATCCATTTTAGAAAAAGACTCTAAAGTAACAAAATGTGGAAATATTGAAGGGATCTGAATTCTTTCCAAAAGGCACTGTAAAGTGTAGTAGAATGAAATGGGTTTTTCATTATTTTCAAAGAAATAAGAAACATATCTCATAAAAATACTAATTTAAAATCGGATTTATTGTCACATACACTGGATAGGTGCAGTGAGATGTGTTGTTTTACATGGTCGGCCATAGTAGTACGGCACCTCTGGAACAAATTAGTGGTAAGTGCCTTGCTCCAGGGCAGGCACATTGACTGATTTTTCACCTTGTCGGCTTGGGTATTCAAACCAGCGACCTTTCGGTTACTGGCCCACCGCTAGGCTACCTGCCGTGTCCTCTACACTTCATGCGCTCAGCCATTCATTGAATTGTCTTTTTTGCAATCAGTGATTGAGTTATATTATTAGCCTAAATTATAACTATCCAATCTACTCATCACATTACGAATAGTAGGCTGTCTTGCGTAAGTCTACAAATGCGATGCGATGATGTATGGAGTGCTTTTTTTGGGGAGGGGGGGTGCTTCCCCAAATTTAAAACTCACACGCCGTTTATGCAGAGGCTAGTGATTCTACTGTTCCTTACTGGTCTTGTTGAGGAAAAGTGAATGTGAACTGTTATTCTAACAGACACACCTCATTGAATCCTCCACTTCTATGTTCTGTTAATATGAATTGCCATAATCAGAATGTTTTTTATGTTATTCTGAGCACCGTGGGTGGACGCTCTAATCAGGTTACGCACCCAATGCATGTGGGTCTGGTTTATTTCTCAAATGACCGGTAAATTAAAATTCTGCCGGTCAAATGTCCAGCGCCACATTTTCATAACGGAAACCCCGGTGTGTCTGTATGCACGCATGTGTCTATGGGGGGGCTCTGGGGTGTTTTATGGCCCTGTTTTATTGTGCTCTGCCAAATTCTTGGAAGGACTTCAAAACAACAACATCACCCTGACACCCCCCCTATCCTCCTCCCCCTTGTCCCCTGGGGAGGTCAAAGGCAGGTCAGGGGTTCAACTGTAAGTTGAAGCATGTTGTTGTTCCTGGAATAGAGGGAACAGAGGGAGGAAGGATTCACCACTATCTGACCTCTCATTCAACTGGCTCTTTCCTGCTCTAGTTACACCGCTCCACACATGGATTGAAATTGAAGGGGATGTTGTGTATAGCTGCTCCTTTGGGCCCAAGTGGTGGGTGTTTTGAATACGTTATGTGTCCTGAGGTTTACTGTGTGTGTGTGTGTGTGTGTCCTGATGTTGACTGTGTGTGTGTGTCCTGAGGTTTACTGTGTGTGTGTGTGTGTGTCCTGAGGTTTACTGTGTGTGTGTGTGTGTGTGTAGGTTGGGCCCAAGTGGTGGGTGTTTTGAATAAGTTATGTGTGTCCTGAGGTTTACTGTGTGTGTGTGTGTGTGTGTGTGTGTGTGTGTGTGTAGGTTGGGCCCATGTGGTGTGTGCCCTTTACATCCCTGAAGTGCAGTTTGCTAACGTCTCCACCATGGAACCCATCGTACTGCAGTCTGTCCCCCACGATCGCTACAACAAGGTACACACACACACACACACACACACACACACACACACACACTTCACTCTGTCCCTACATTTCTGAGTGTGTGACTGGATGTGTTTTCTCATGTGTGTGTGTAGACGTGTTATATCTGTGAAGACCAGGGCAGAGAGAGTAAAGCTGCCACCGGAGCCTGCATGACCTGCAACAAACATGGCTGCCGACAAGCCTTCCACGTCACATGGTGAGCGAGCCCCTTTCAAATACCTATAGCTTTATTTACACATGTTCACATTGTGAGCCACATTAAAATATCTAAAACTTTATTAACACAGCAAAAAATACATCACTGTCCATCTGTTAACATAGTAAATACATCTCTCTCTGTCTTTAGTCTCTCCATTTTTTGACACATATCTCTGTTCCCTTCTCTCTCTCGACACTACCTCTCTCTCCTCAGTGCCCAGTTTGCTGGGTTGTTGTGTGAGGAGCAGGGGTCGGACGCAGACAACGTTAAATACTGTGGCTACTGCAAGTACCATTACAGCAAACTGGTAAGATCTCTTTCTCTCTCTTTCTCTACTATTTTTCCCAACTGTCTTACTGTGCTTGGGAGGAGGAATGCCTCTCACCTCAGAAACCTGGAATCTAGTTTTGTTTGAATAGACCTCTCACATTCTTGCTTCCCTCTGTCTGAGCTTTGTGAAGGCCCACACTTCCCCAATATACACACACACACACACACACACACACACACACACACACACACACACACACACACACACACACACACACCTCTCATTTCTTGAATGACTTGGCACTCTCTCCTCTGCCAATTACAACTGCTGAAAGTGGAGCCATCCGTTAATCTCCACCCGCTCTAGCTCCTCTCTCACTCTTCAATTTTTCTCTTCCTCCCTCCTTCCCTTCTCGCTCTCTTCTTCCCTCCTTCCCTTCTCGCTCTCTTCCTCCCTCCTTCCCTTCTCGCTCTCTTCCTCCCTCCTTCCCTTCTCGCTCTCTTCCTCCCTCCTTCCCTTCTCGCTCTCCCTCCCTCCTTCCCTTCTCGCTCTCCCTCCACCCAAACATCCATTCCTTCTCTCAAGCTTCTCTCCTTCCCCCTCTCCAGCCTTTTCTCCCCCACCCCTCTCCCCCTCCATCGACCCCATCTAATCTCATTGACAAATCAGCAGTGCCTCCCAGGCCCTTTGTCCCCTTCACCCTCTACCCCCCTGCCCCCTGTATGCTAAGCCCAGGCCGGGTGCAGCGGTTTGGGTTACAGCGGCAGGGCGAGGTCTCTAGGGTCTGGAGCTCCACTCTGACACTGGACCTCTGCACCGGACGACAGCCCCAGTCCACAGGGCTTCCTCTCTGGCTGTCTGGGGCTGGGAGAGTGGAAGGGGTGGAGGGTGAGGGGTACTGGGGTTAGGGTTACAAGTGGGTAAAGAGATGCTTACCAATTCACATTTGTACACACCACTCCACACAGACACACAATAAATGCTTTCACTCACACACCCATACACTCGCCCTCTCTTTCCCTCTCTTCTCTCCCTCTCAGAGCTCTTTGGAGCGAGAGCCCCGGCTGTGTCACAGATTTTGTGCTCCACCCCTACCATCCATCAAGGGGAAAAATACGCACACACACACAAAGTGGGGGGAAGGATTCTGACTGAAGCATTGGGGTTTAAATGGGGGTGGGTAGCATTAGATAAAGCAATGGCTTTACATTATTTAGTGTCCTTTGCGCGCGCGTGCACACACACACACGCACACAGTGATGACATTTTATGATGTTAACAAATGCTTATAGTTCTATTGATCCTGTGTAATGGCTTTGTATGGTGGGGTCTGATATAATTAGTCTGGTACAGAATAGAGGAGAAGAGAAACACATGAGAAGGAATCAATGACAGACAAGCCAATGTTGGCAGCAGAATGGATTTCATAAGACGCCACATGGGTTGATGAATGTCATGCTCGGAACATGTGACATTTACAGGTCTTGTCGTGACACTGTGATGTTTTTACATGAATAACCCTCTGTGGGGTCAATGGGGTCATAGATAATGATGTTCTCTTACAGTAGACAAGACAGGGCTCAGCGTTTGTTTTCCTTCAATAGTTTGGTGGTAAATCTAGGCAACGTGAAATAGTCTGCGGTTGGTGTATTGTGCCTGGGAGATGTAGAGGAGGGGAAGGGTCCTTTCAGTGTGGGTGTACATTTTAGG
The DNA here is from genome assembly GCF_057628025.1 of Oncorhynchus mykiss. NCBI lineage: Eukaryota > Metazoa > Chordata > Actinopteri > Salmoniformes > Salmonidae > Oncorhynchus > Oncorhynchus mykiss. The sequence continues at coordinate 13,924,120 of NC_143036.1, read as the reverse complement.
GCTGGCACAGTTACCTTATTATGGATGAACACCGGCATGAAGATCAAATTAAATAACCGTAACAAAATGTTGTTTTGGGGGGGGACTAACAACTGTCTGAAGACAGGACGGCTGGGTCTGTTCCCCCCCCGCAGCAGCACACGTTCTATATGAATAGAACAGGGTTGGAACCTCTAACCCTGGCAATTTGACTGGTAAACTCATGGGTACACTCGCAATGGCTACCTGGTATTGTGATGCGTTCATTTCCATGGTATTGTAGAATGTTCATTCAATGTATGTTAACTGATATCATTTGGCTCATGCAATGTAGTGCTGTCCCAGACCCCCAAAACATCTTGGTCGACCAAGAGTCGTCTGTTCTTTCGACCAATCGGCTGGTCGAAATGTTAAAACGTGAGTTTTTCCATATATAGACACACCCTATGCGTTAATATTTATTTTACTATATGTAGGCTACTGAGCTTATCTGATGCTTTAAGCACACTGTGATTAAATATTTAAGACACACAAATGACTCAAGAGGGAGCCAGAGAAAAAAACCTCTTCCCAAACCACCGCCTCCTGCTGCTTCTGGCCTTCGCAAATTGTGCCATTATGCTCCCGAGTTGCCAGTAATAGGCTACGCCTGGGGTCAGCAACCTTGTCCATTTGGAGTGCCAATTTATCTTTCCATTTTCACCGATCCGCCGTGCCAGTTATGATTTTCATATGCACATTTTTGTGGAACAGTTTCATTTATTTTATAATAAAGCCTTCGTAGCTCAAAATCGTTGTCGTCTGATTAATACAAAATTCTATCTAAATGAAAATGATACAAATGTAAAAGTAACTTCTATTGTCAACTATGTAAAAAATAGCCAACAAATAACAACACTGCAGCCTGCGGGTAGAAAATATCCTGATAAAAAGAAATCACATTGGCTAGCATGGCCCGTCTGCAAGGAACTTGAAACATTATATAATCTTGGTCCAGTCTGAAGCTGGTGCTAACAAACTTGCGACATTGTATAACATATTCTGGGCCCTCAGTTTCCAGCTCCAGTGAGCTCCGGGCAGACACAGCTCTTTAGGCTATTTGCGCAAGGGATAAGAAGTAATCCAGTAGCCCTATTTTATGACGTTCCATCGGATCAGAGCATGACATTTTTCTCCCTTTCACGCTGAGTGGTTATCGAAAGGGAGAGAGCTTGAAAGATTTTTCAAATGGGCTACATTGAGGAACAATTGTCTTTCTAAAAGTTTGTAAACACAGACCTTGTTACTTGCTGTTTTGAGATGAAGAAACAATGACTGCCATCACTGAGTTGAATGGGCCCGTTTTCTTCACTTCATTTCTATGGCAGAAAATACAGTCAGAGCAGAGGAGGAGAAAACGCAAGTACATTTGATTTTATGTTCTACTGGTTGTTACGGTGACCGCGGTCAATAACCGTCATTTAAAATGCCACGACTGTCGTAGCCCTAGAGCAGAAATGGCTGATCTTGATGAGGATGGGAGCAACAGAAATATGAATGCATGGTGAGTGGCTCGTGGGTCTCTGTATCCATCCATCATGTAGGCAGTGCTGCCCTATCCTCTTGGGGGGCCCTAAGAATGGTTTTGTTACCTGGTCCTCTACCTTTTTTTAGTTAATTTACTCATAAGTAATATCTATATTTAGCTTTATTTATTTGGTCTATATTTAGCTTAGGTCTTATGTTCCTCTACCCTTTTTAGTTTATTTATTCATGTATTTTTGTATTTAGATTGTATTTATTTATGTGGTCTATATTTAGCACGGGTCTACGTTATTAACGTGTAGTTCCTCTATACCTTTAAGTGGGCGAGCATGGTGGGAGGGAATAGGGCTCAGTGCTGGGAAAAACCCTCTGACCAACGAGACCACAAGGTAAGAAACACCCAACATATCTCTACGTGACTGTGACGGACACAGCAACCATACGCCCTCTCTGAACAGATATCTATATATATACACACCCTCTCTGAACAGATATCTATATATATGCACACCCTCTCTGAACAGATATCTATATATATACACACCCTCTCTGAACAGATATAATGTCGGCCGATTCCGATATATGTTCACCGATTTACAGTGCCTTTCGAAAGTATTCGGCCCCCTTGAACTTTGCGACCTTTTGCCACATTTCAGGCTTCAAACATAAAGATATAAAACTGTATTTTTTGTGAAGAATCAACAACAAGTGGGACACAATCATGAAGTGGTACGACATTTATTGGATATTTCAAACTTTTTTAACAAATCAAAAACTGAAAAATTGGGTGTGCAAAATTATTCAGCCCCTTTACTTTCAGTGCAGCAAACTCTCTCCAGAAGTTCAGTGAGGATCTCTGAATGATCCAATGTTGACCTAAATGACTAATGATGATAAATACAATCCACCTGTGTGTAATCAAGTCTCCGTATAAATGCACCTGCACTGTGATAGTCTCAGAGGTCCGTTAAAAGCGCAGAGAGCATCATGAAGAACAAGGAACACACCAGGCAGGTCCGAGATACTGTTTAAAGTAAGTTTAAAGCCGGATTTGGATACAAAAATATTTCCCAAGCTTTAAACATCCCAAGGAGCACTGTGCAAGCGATAATATTGGATATTTCAAACTTTTTTAACAAATCAAAAACTGAAAAATTGGGCGTGCAAAATTATTCAGCCCCTTTACTTTAAGTGCAGCAAACTCTCTCCAGAAGTTCAGTGAGGATCTCTGAATGATCCAATGTTGACCTAAATGACTAATGATGATAAATACAATCCACCTGTGTGTAATCAAGTCTCCGTATAAATGCACCTGCACTGTGATAGTCTCAGAGGTCCGTTAAAAGCGCAGAGAGCATCATGAAGAACAAGGAACACACCAGGCAGGTCCGAGATACTGTTTAAAGTAAGTTTAAAGCCGGATTTGGATACAAAAATATTTCCCAAGCTTTAAACATCCCAAGGAGCACTGTGCAAGCGATAATAGTGAAATGGAAGGAGTATCAGACCACTGCAAATCTACCAAGACCTGGCCGTCCCTCTAAATTTTCAGCTCATACAAGGAGAAGACTGATCAGAGATGCAGCCAAGAGGCCCATGATCACTCTGGATGATCTGCAGAGATCTACAGCTGAGGTGGGAGACTCTGTCCATAGGACAACAATCAGTCGTATATTGCACAAATCTGGCCTTTATGGAAGAGTGGCAAGAAGAAAGCCATTTCTTAAAGATATCCATAAAAAGTGTCGTTTAAAGTTTGCCACAAGCCACCTGGGAGACACACCAAACATGTGGAAGAAGGTGCTCTGGTCAGATGAAACCAAAATTGAACTTTTTGGCAACAATGCAAAACGTTATGTTTGGTGTAAAAGCAACACAGCTGAACACACCATCCCCACTGTCAAACATGGTGGTGGCAGCATCATGGTTTGGGCCTGCTTTTCTTCAGCAGGGACAGGGAAGATGGTTAAAATTGATGGAAAGATGGATGGAGCCAAATACAGGACCATTCTGGAAGAAACCCTGATGGAGTCTGCAAAAGACCTGAGACTGGGACGGAGATTTGTCTTCCAACGAGACAATGATCCAAAACATAAAGCAAAATCTACAATGGAATGGTTCAAAAATAAACATATCCAGGTGTTAGAATGGCCAAGTCAAAGTCCAGACCTGAATCCAATCGAGAATCTGTGGAAAGAACTGAAAACTGCTGTTCACAAATGCTCTCCATCCAACCTCACTGAGCTCGAGCTGTTTTGCAAGGAGAAATGGGAAAAAATGTCAGTCTCTCCCTGTCTTTCTCACTTCAACAGCAATTGTCTGCTGAATCAACATTCTGATGACGTTAATGACTTTATTTGCTGTTGTTTTGGACATCATAGTTACCAAGGACCCTCTTCCTTTACTTCCCACCTGCTTCTTGCTCTTCTCAATGCTCTGCTAACATGCTCTTGTCGGCAGACATGCTCTCTGCGCTTTTAACGGACCTCTGAGACTATCACAGTGCAGGTGCATTTATACGGAGACTTGATTACACACAGGTGGATTGTATTTATCATCATTAGTCATTTAGGTCAACATTGGAGTTTGCTGCACTGAAAGTAAAGGGGCTGTTTGCTGCACTGAAAGTAAAGGGGCTGAATAATTTTGCACGCCCAATTTTTCAGTTTTTGATTTGTTAAAAAAGTTTGAAATATCCAATAAATGTCGTTCCACTTCATGATTATGTCCCACTTGTTGTTGATTCTTCACAAAAAAATAGAGTTTTATATCTTTATGTTTGAAGCCTGAAATGTGGCAAAAGGTCGCAAAGTTCAAGGGGGCCGAATACTTTCGCAAGGCACTGTATATATACACACCCTCTCTGAACAGATATCTATATATATATACACACCCTCTCTGAACAGATATATATATATATACACACCCTCTCTGAACAGATATATATATATATACACACACCCACAGACACTGTAGACAGAGGGAACAACACACAGCACATCATTCGAGACAGCTAAGGATAGAGATGCCCGAGCTAAGTTACTTGGCATGAGTGAGGTCATGTCCTTTGAATTGTTGTCAGGCACCAAGGATCTTGATCTCTAACCAACAACCAACACTTTATAAACCAGTCAGCGTTACCCCACCGACTACGCCACCACTGTGTGAGAGAGAGCGCCTTACACATGCATCCCTCCTCCCTTAGAGTTACCATTGATCTAACATGACAGTGTAGGTGTAATCTATGTAGTGGAACCCTAGCTTTCACCTATCCGACCCTATAAGATCCCTCTTTTATTACTAGATGTAAATCAGTGAAGGGTGCACGGTTAAAGGTAGACACAGTAATATTACAGCCTTGTACACAGTGGGGCGGCTTCCTGCTTACACAGATGAGTCCAGGTGTATGAACAGGACCACAGTCATTGGCCATGCATCCTTTTTTTCATTATGACATCAGAGGAAGTCACCCACTCATCAATCTGTTTACCTCACCCGATTGGTCTACTTCTGGTTGCTCCACCCCATTGGATAAAAGTCCTGTGGTCTTCTGATTGGATAACGTGCCAGGAGTCATGCTTTTTGTATTTCAGTCGTAGTTCATTTTTAAAATTACATTATTTTTGTACTGCAAAAGAAAGTAATTGATTTTTTGAACTTGATCTTTTCGAGAGCTTGAGTTTTTAGCTAACATTCTCAATGACACCATGTAGTAAGTGAGGTCATGTAGCATGCTCCTGGGCTGCAGGGTCAGTCAACTAGACTCATGAGTGAGACTATTACCAGGTTTTTTTGGGGTGACACTTTTTTTGTAAAACAGTGATGAAATATGTGTGTGCACATGCATGATAAAAGCAGAGTTGGCACAGTTGTCTAGTTCCCCCAGTGTTTCCTTCTTTGCCCTGGCTTTTGTTACACAACCTGATTTGCATTAGCAAGAGGACCCATAACCCTCTATCCTTAACCCCCCTCCCTCCACATTCCAGATGTGTGTGCCTACCTATTTCCAAACCCCCCAGCTAAATAACAATGAGGACTAAAAGCTTCTCCTTCCACCAGGCGCTCATTTAGCCTGCAGGAAACACACACACACACACACACACACCGATCGCTCATATAGCCTGCAGGAAACACACACACACACACACCGATCGCTATTATAGCCTGCAGGAAACACACACACACCGGTCTCTCATATAGCCTGCAGGAAACACACACACACACCGGTCTCTCATATAGCCTGCAGGAAACACACACACACACACCGGTCGCTCATATAGCCTGCAGGAAACACACACACCAGCTGGTCAGAGAGCCTGCAGGAAACACACACACACACCGGTCGCTCATATAGCCTGCAGGAAACACACACACCAGCTGGTCAGAGAGCTTGCAGGAAACACACACACACACCAGCTGGTCAGAGAGCCTGCAGGAAACACACACACACACACACCAGCTGGTCAGAGAGCCTGCAGGAAACACACACACACACCAGCTGGTCAGAGAGCCTGCAGGAAACACACACACACCAGCTGGTCAGAGAACCTGCAGGAAACACACACACACCAGCTGGTCAGAGAGCCTGCAGGAAACACACACACCAGCTGGTCAGAGAGCCTGCAGGGGAAACACACACACCAGCTGGTCAGAGAGCCTGCAGGAAACACACACACACACCAGCTGGTCAGAGAGCCTGCAGGAAACACACACACACACCAGCTGGTCAGAGAGCCTGCAGGAAACACACACACACACCAGCTGGTCAGAGAGCCTGCAGGAAACACACACACACACGAGCTGGTCAGAGAGCCTGCAGGAAACACACACACACCAGCTGGTCAGAGAACCTGCAGGAAACACACACACACCAGCTGGTCAGAGAGCCTGCAGGAAACACACACACCAGCTGGTCAGAGAGCCTGCAGGGGAAACACACACACCAGCTGGTCAGAGAGCCTGCAGGAAACACACACACACACCAGCTGGTCAGAGAGCCTGCAGGAAACACACACACACACCAGCTGGTCAGAGAGCCTGCAGGAAACACACACACACACGAGCTGGTCAGAGAGCCTGCAGGAAACACACACACACCAGCTGGTCAGAGAACCTGCAGGAAACACACACACACCAGCTGGTCAGAGAGCCTGCAGGAAACACACACACCAGCTGGTCAGAGAGCCTGCAGGGGAAACACACACACCAGCTGGTCAGAGAGCCTGCAGGAAACACACACACACACCAGCTGGTCAGAGAGCCTGCAGGAAACACACACACACCGGTCGCTCATATAGCCTGCAGGAAACACACACACACCAGCTGGTCAGAGAGCCTGCAGGAAACACACACACCAGCTGGTCAGAGAGCCTGCAGGAAACACACACACACCGGTCGCTCATATAGCCTGCAGGAAACACACACACACCGGTCGCTCATATAGCCTGCAAGAAACACACACACACACACCAGTCGCTCATATAGCCTGCAGGAAACACACACACACACACCGGTCGCTCATATAGCCTGCAGGAAACACACACACCAGCTGGTCAGAGAGCCTGCAGGAAACTGCACATGGGAATTCCTGCCGGGTTGGTGAGGATTATTTTCTCCCCCCCCCCCCCCCCCCCCCGCCCTCTTCTTCCTCCATCTCTCCTGCTCCGATGAGGGGGGAGTCTCTGTGTGTAAAGTGATGTGGATATCGGAACGTGTGTGGACATTCAACCCTCTCGGCCTAACTCTGTCCATCAACTGCTACCACTGGAATGTTATTGAGAAAGAACAAGGGAATCCACACAGGGCTCTACAGTGGGACCGTTTTACTTGCATATCTGCCAAAATATTTTACTGTGCGACCCGGAGTTTTAATTTAGGAGCTCCAGTGCGCCTAGAAAAATATCACCCAGGTGATAATTGTTGCAAGGATTACTTCAATGTAGCACAGCCCCTGAGCGCCATGGAGAAAACGTCTTGTTACACTAAATAGTTCTTGTTACACACGCACACACACACGTGTAGTTAGCTACAATGTGCTACCAGCCTCGACACACACTGGGAGATACAAGAAGTACTGGGAGATACAGGGAAGAGAAAGACAGGAGTAGAACAGAGGGATTGAGGAAGAGGGTTGGGGAAGAGAAAGACAGGAGAAGAACAGAGGGATTGAGGAAGAGGGCTGGGCTAGAGAAAGACAGGAGAAGAACAGAGGGATTGAGGAAGAGGGTTGGTGAAGGGAAAGACAGGAGTAGAACAGAGGGATTGAGGAAGAGGGTTGGTGAAGGGAAAGACAGGAGTAAAACAGAGGGATTGAGGAAGAGAAAAGCGAAAACGATAGAGGGATGCTGGGGGGAGTGCCGATGGTTGTCATGGTGCTTCTGTGTGCCGGTAGCATGTTTGAATCTCAATGCCGTCTCAGAGAATCACTACATATTTTTACACCTGCAGGTTGTGTGTGTGTGTGTGTGTGTGTGTGTGCGTGTGCGTGTGTGTGCGCGTGTGCACACATGGACATGACTGCGGATGTGTGTGTGTGTGTGATCGAGGTGTTCGCTGACAGTGTGCTGTGAGTGAGGGTGTGTGTACGTCTGTGCAGGGGTGCCACGTTTCCTGGATTTTTACACAATCTAATATGTCATCTCCATTTAGAACAAAAAGTAAGCAAAAATGCCCACAGTCATCAAGCTAGGTAAGAGATCATTATTAAATATGTTTAAGTGATTAATAAAACTGAACTAGATCAAAGGTAATTCAATAATAAATATTGTTACACCTTTAACCAATTGCCTAGCTAATGAACAACTCTTGAAAAATTACAGAGTTTTGATTGTCTTTATTAAGACCTCCTCCGTATCACATTTCAGCCACAACGACCAGCCAACCCGAGCCGCCTGCATGCACAACCCCCACCAGTCTAGTCAGTAACTAATCTCTCTCCCAACACAATTTCCTTCCCAGTTCACACCTTTAAAAAAATAGATATATATTTTTAAAGGAAAGGTTTGGAAACATAAACAAAACTTTAAAATCCCACATACACCTCAAATACACAGTTGAATTCGGAGGTTTACATACACAGAGGTTGTAGTCATTAAAACTTGTTTTTCAACAACTCCACAAATTTCTTGTTAACAAACTATAGTTTTGGCAAGTCCGTTAGGACATCTACTTTGTGCATGACGCAAGTAATTTTTCCAACAATTGTTTACAGACAGATTATTTCACTTATAATTCACTGTATCACAATTCCAGTGGGTCAGAAGTTCACTGTGCCCTTAATCAGCTTGGAAAATTCCAGAAAATTATGTCATGGCTTAAGAAGCTTCTGATAGGCTAATTGACATCATTTGTGTCAATTCGAGGTGACCTGTGGATGTATTTCAAGGTCTACCTTCAAACTCGGTGCCTCTTTGCTTGACATAATGGGAAAATCAAAAGAAATCAGCCAAGACCTCAGAAAAAAATTGTAGACCTCCACAAGTCTGGTTCATCCTTGTGAGCAATTTCCAAACGCCTGAAGGTACCACTTTCATCTGTACAAACAATAGTACACCAGTATAAACACCATGGGACCACACAGCCGTCATACCACTCAGGAAGGAGACGCGTTCTGTCTCCAAGAGATGAACGTACTTTGGTGCGAAAAGTGCAAATCAGTCCCAGAACAACAGCAAAGGACCTTGTGAAGATACTGGAGGAAACAGGTACACAAGTATCCATATCCACAGTAAAACAAGTCCTATATCGACATAACCTGAGAGGCCGCTCAGCAAGGAAGAAGCCACTGCTCAAAAACCGCCATAAAAAAAGCCTGACTACGGTTTGCAACTGCACATGGGAACAAAGATCGTACTTTTTGGAGAAATGTCCTCTGGTCTGATGAAGCAAAAATAGAACTGTTTGGTCATAATGACCATCGTTATGTTTGGAGGAAAAAGGGGGAGGCTTGCAAGCTGAAGAACACCATCCCAACCGTGAAACACGGAGTGGCAGCATCATGTTGTGGGGGTGCTTTGCTGCAAGAGGGACTGGTGCACTTCACAAAATAGAATGCAGCATAAGGAAGAAAAATTATGTGGATATATTGAAGCAACATCTCAAGACATCAGTCAGGAAGTTAAAGCTTGGTCGCAAATGGGTCTTCCAAAGGGACAATGACCCCAAGCTACTTCCAAAGTTGTGGCAAAATGGCTTAAGGACAACAAAGTCAAGGTATGGGAGTGGCCATCACAAAGCCCTGACCTCCAACCCTATAGAAAATGTGTGGGCAGAACTGAAAAAGCGTGTGCGAGCAAGGAGGCCTACAAACCTGACTCAGTTACACCAGCTCTGTCATGAGGAATGGGCCAAAATTCACCCAACTTATTGTGGGAAGCTTGTGGAAGGCTACCTGAAACATTTGACCCAAGTTAAACTATTAGGGATTTTTTTTACTGTGATTAAATGTCAGGAATTGTGAATAACGGAGTTTAAATATTTGGCTAAGGTGTAAACTTCCGACATTGACTGTACATTAACACACAAACAGCAAATCCTCCATATAATTTTTCTCATAGGACTAATAGTACCGGAGAGCTCTTTTACTTGCACACCCTAAGGGTCCACCCCTCTGCAGCGCCCCGTTGAGGGGCGGCAGATAGCATAGCAGGTAGGAAGGAGCTTTGGGCCAGTAACCGAAAGGTTGCTGGATCGAATCCCCGAGGGACAAGGTAAAAATGTGTCGTTCTGCCCCTCAGCAAGGCAGTTATCACCACCCGGGGAACAGTGGGTTGACGTGGATGTCGACCTAAGGCAGCCCCCCCGCACCGGTCTGATTCAGAGGGGTTGGGTTAAATACGGAAGACACATTTCAGTTGAATGCATTCAGTTGTACAACTGACTAGGATTCCCCTTCCCCAACACACCCCACTCAGCTTTAGGATCTTAGTGAAACATTCATTATTGGTTTCAGGTGTGTTAGGTCAAGGCCAGAGTGACACCAGTACAGCAGACCACCAGGGCCAGGACTGAGCAGCCCAGCAGCTTGGGATTGCCTAAACAGGTGTCTCCCTTGACGCGGGCATGTTTTCAATACAGACTCCTTTAGTCATACAACATTTTCCCACTCTTAAATGGTAGGCTATAAAAATATCTCAAAAGAAAGTACCAGTCTCTCCAATTCTGCTCTCTTCAAACGACATCTAGCATATTGGCTGATATAGACCAGTATTACAATGTAAGGGACATGTGAGAATCTCAGGTCATTTAAAACATATTTCTGAAATTATGTTTGCGCATTTGATATTGCCTGTAGGGCACAAAATTGCTGGAACCATGGCTGGCAAGTGAGCTGCGTCACATACACCTAAAATAACATTGCGGGACTGAGGTTGGATTTGGGAGCGTTCTTGCGGGATGAAGAGGTCGGTCCGCGCAGACCTCTACTGGGCACCATGACAGCAAAGCCTGTAACGTTAGAGATGTTTATTACTGTCAGTGTGAAAAGTAGGGAATTAGCTAGGGAAACTGACTGAACAATAACGTTAAATTGCCATACTGACTAATAAAACTAACATTGCAACGTCAGAAAATCAATCTTAAATCGGTTGGCTGATGGTTTTGTCGTTTTGATTCAGGACTAGTGAGATTGATGCAACAAGAATAGATTACGTTAACCAATTTTTTGCCAACTCTCTCGAACAGTAAATCAACTGGCGAAAGCTAGCCAAGATCATTTACTTCTGAAACGAGACAAAACAAAGACTACAAAACATTTCCTTACAAACAACAGCTGTTAGCGATATGAAGTGGCTATTATTACTATCTATCTGACAGATAACTAGAGGCTAGCGCTGACCTGGCCTGGTAGCTGCTAGTATAGTTTATTCATTCACCTCAGTGGAGAGGGGATGAAACATTAGCTAACCTTACATATCATTGACAATACTAACTCAGCACTGCTAATAACCACTAGTTTTTTTCTGTTAAGTTAAACAGCAGTTAACCTGCCAGCTACATCAATCAACTAAATATTAGCCATCCTTCCAGAAGCCTTGCCTTTATACCTCCTCTCAGCCTGCTCTGTGGTGTCCGTGTGGTCCCAGCTGAACACTCCAAACAGCCTGCACGACGGCACGGAGGCATCCATATGGTCCTAAAGCACTCTGTTGCCGGGGTTTTGTATCACATTGCCATGATAAAACTGTGTGTGTGTGGGAGGGGGGTGGTGCAATTTCAGGATGGTGGGGGGCAAGACCCCTGTCCCCGGTGAAAGTTGCACCTCTGCGTGTGTGTGTGCATGTACCTACATGTACGTGTGCAACTAAGGGTGTAAATTGAGTTTTGAGGGGATTAGGCCATGGATTGGGTAGAATCTCTCACTGGGAAGACAGAAAACCACGTGTCTGCTAAATGGCAGAGATGTGAAACTCTCTTCTGTCTTAAGCACTTTGTGGTTATTTTATTTTCATTGTGGTAGAACCATCCTTTCAGCTCAGCCCGGGGCTGGGAATTAAAGATACATTTTCTCTTTCTCTCTTCCATAAGAGATGCCCAACCCAAACACTCATCTGTCTCATCCTCTCCTTTCCTGCCCTTCCGTAACCCTTATCCCTCCCTTCTCTCTCTCCTCAGAAACACAAAGAGAGGGAGAGACACAAACTCAAACACAAGAAGATTCTAGAGCTTTCCCCCACCCTCGCTCCAACTCTCATGGTCACCTCAGACAAGGTGAGCCCACTCCTCCTTTCCGCCCTGCTTCTCTCTCTCTATTTCTCTCTGTCTCTCCATCTCACTCTGTGGGTTTAATGTGAGGTGAACATTGACTAGCTCTGTTAGGCATTAGGGCTGGACTGACCTTTCTCATGCCCCACTTCTCCTCTCTCTCATTTCCTTTCTTCTCCACTTCTCCTCTCTCTCCTTTCCTTTCTTCTCCACTTCTCCCCTCTCTCCTTTCCTTTCTTCTCCACTCCTCTCTCTCCTTTCCTTTCTTCTCCACTCCTCCTCTCTCATTTCCTTTCTTCTCCACTTCTCCTCTCTCTCCTTTCCTTTCTTCTCCACTTCTCCTCTCTCTCCTTTCCTTTCTTCTCCACTCCTCTCTCTCCTTTCCTTTCTTCTCCACTCCTCTCTCTCCTTTCCTTTCTTCTCCACTCCTCTCTCTCCTTTCCTTTCTTCTCCACTCCTCCTCTCCTTTCCTTTCTTCTCCACTCCTCCTCTCCTTTAATTTATTCTCCACTCCTCTCTCTCCTTTAATTTCTTCTTCACTCCTCCTCTCCTTTCCTTTCTTCTCCACTTCTCCTCTCCTTTCCTTTCTTCTCCACTCCTCTCTCTCCTTTCCTTTCTTCTCCACTTCTCCTCTCCTTTCCTTTCTTCTCCACTCCTCTCTCTCCTTTCCTTTCTTCTCCACTCCTCTCTCTCCTTTCCTTTCTTCTCCACTCCTCTCTCTCCTTTCCTTTCTTCTCCACTCCTCTCTCTCCTTTCCTTTCTTCTCCACTCCTCTCTCTCCTTTCCTTTCTTCTCCACTCCTCTCTCCTTTCCTTTCTTCTCCACTCCTCTCTCTCCTTAACTTTCTTCTCCACTTCTCCTCTCCTTTCCTTTCTTCTCCACTCCTCCTCTCCTTTCCTTTCTTCTCCACTCCTCTCTCTCCTTTCCTTTCTTCTCCACTTCTCCTCTCCTTTCCTTTCTTCTCCACTCCTCCTCTCCTTTCCTTTCCTTTCTTCTCCACTCCTCCTCTCCTTTCCTTTCTTCTCCACTCCTCCTCTCCTTTCCTTTCTTCTCCACTTCTCCTCTCCTTTCCTTTCTTCTCCACTCCTCTCTCTCCTTTCCTTTCTTCTCCACTCCTCCTCTCCTTTCCTTTCTTCTCCACTTCTCCTCTCCTTTCCTTTCTTCTCCACTCCTCTCTCTCCTTTCCTTTCTTCTCCACTCCTCCTCTCCTTTCCTTTCTTCTCCACTTCTCCTCTCCTTTCCTTTCTTCTCCACTTCTCCTCTCTCTCCTTTCCTTTCTTCTCCACTTCTCCTCTCCTTTCCTTTCTTCTCCACTTCTCCTCTCTCTCCTTTCCTTTCTTCTCCACTCCTCTCTCTCCTTTCCTTTATTCTCCACTCCTCTCTCTCCTTTAATTTCTTCTTCACTCCTCCTCTCCTTTTCTTTCTTCTCCACTTCTCCTCTCCTTTCCTTTCTTCTCCACTCCTCTCTCTCCTTTCCTTTCTTCTCCACTTCTCCTCTCCTTTCCTTTCTTCTCCACTCCTCTCTCTCCTTTCCTTTCTTCTCCACTCCTCTCTCTCCTTTCCTTTCTTCTCCACTCCTCTCTCTCCTTTCCTTTCTTCTCCACTCCTCTCTCTCCTTTCCTTTCTTCTCCACTCCTCTCTCTCCTTTCCTTTCTTCTCCACTCCTCTCTCCTTTCCTTTCTTCTCCACTCCTCTCTCTCCTTAACTTTCTTCTCCACTTCTCCTCTCCTTTCCTTTCTTCTCCACTCCTCCTCTCCTTTCCTTTCTTCTCCACTCCTCTCTCTCCTTTCCTTTCTTCTCCACTTCTCCTCTCCTTTCCTTTCTTCTCCACTCCTCTCTCTCCTTTCCTTTCTTCTCCACTCCTCCTCTCCTTTCCTTTCTTCTCCACTCCTCCTCTCTCTCCTTTCCTTTCTTCTCCACTTCTCCTCTCTCTCCTTTCCTTTCCTCTCCACTCCTCCTCTCCTTTCCTTTCTTCTCCACTCCTCCTCTCCTTTCCTTTCTTCTCCACTCCTCCTCTCCTTTCCTTTCTTCTCCACTTCTCCTCTCCTTTCCTTTCTTCTCCACTCCTCTCTCTCCTTTCCTTTCTTCTCCACTCCTCCTCTCCTTTCCTTTCTTCTCCACTTCTCCTCTCCTTTCCTTTCTTCTCCACTCCTCTCTCTCCTTTCCTTTCTTCTCCACTCCTCCTCTCCTTTCCTTTCTTCTCCACTTCTCCTCTCCTTTCCTTTCTTCTCCACTTCTCCTCTCTCTCCTTTCCTTTCTTCTCCACTTCTCCTCTCCTTTCCTTTCTTCTCCACTTCTCCTCTCTCTCCTTTCCTTTCTTCTCCACTCCTCTCATCTCCTTCCCTCATCTCCTTCCCTCCCTCTCCTCTATACTCCTACACTCCACTCTTCCTCTCCTCCCTCTTCTCTCCTCTCCTCAACCATCTCCCAGAGCTACAGCAGCGGTGGTGGAGGAGGAGTCTCCTCTTTGCCCACCTCATCTCAGAAGCGATTGGATGACAGTGCCGCGCGTTTCACCACCGCCAACTTCCAGGAAGTGCCTGTGCACTCTGGGAGTGCTAAGGACGCCCCACCCATGGGGTCAGAGAGCAAACAAGGGTCGGAGGTCAAACAGGGCAAAAAGAGCATTTGCCATGGGATTGGTGTTCAGCGGGGACGCAAGTCCCTCACACCTGGGAAGCCCCACCCCTCTGCTGTAGTCACTATGGCAACCTCCTCCACTGCCGCCTCCTCCACTGGAACCTTTCATCAAGGTGAGTTTGATACACTGTTTACGTCTGTACGTGTGTTTGTGAATGCCTGTGTGTGTGTATGACAGTGGTTGGATGTTGTCCAGAGTGCCAGCGGTAGTGTATGACCGTCATCTCCCTGGCTAGATCCTAGCTCCTGTCATCTCTGCCACACACAAACAACACACACAGAGACACTAGAGAGGGACACTCAGACTCCATCAGCCTCCCTTGACCTCTGACCCCTTATGGCAGCATGTGTGTGTGTTTCAGCCTTGAGGGGGCAACTCTGGAGGTCTGACTTGTTGTAAGTTGCATCTAGTGGGATAAGGGTCTTCCAGTCCAACTAGAGACTGAGGAACAACGAGATGACTATTAGAGATTCTCCCAGTCCAACTAGAGACTGAGGAACAAGGAGATGACTATTAGAGATTCTCCCAGTCCAACTAGAGACTGAGGAACAAGGAGATGACTATTAGAGATTATCCCAGTCCAACTAGAGACTGAGGAACAAGGAGATGACTATTAGAGATTCTCCCAGTCCAACTAGAGACTGAGGAACAAGGAGATGACTATTAGAGATTCTCCCAGTCCAACTAGAGACTGAGGAACAAGGAGATGACTAGTAGAGATTCTCCCAGTCCAACTAGAGACGGAGGAACAAGGAGATGACTATTAGAGATTCTCCCAGTCCAACTAGAGACTGAGGAACAAGGAGATGACTATTAGAGATTCTCCCAGTCCAACTAGAGACTGAGGAACAAGGAGATGACTATTAGAGATTCTCCCAGTCCAACTAGAGACGGAGGAACAAGGAGATGACTATTAGAGATTCTCCCAGTCCAACTAGAGACTGAGGAACAAGGAGATGACTATTAGAGATTCTCCCAGTCCAACTAGAGACTGAGGAACAAGGAGATGACTATTAGAGATTCTCCCAGTCCAACTAGAGACTGAGGAACAAGGAGATGACTATTAGAGATTCTCCCAGTCCAACTAGAGACTGAGGAACAAGGAGATGACTATTAGAGAATCTCCCAGTCCAACTAGAGACTGAGGAACAAGGAGATGACTATTAGAGATTCTCCCAGTCCAACTAGAGACTGAGGAACAAGGAGATGACTATTAGAGATTCTCCCTGTCCAACTAGAGACTGAGGAACAAGGAGATGACTATTAGAGATTCTCCCAGTCCAACTAGAGACGGAGGAACAAGGAGATGACTATTAGAGATTATCCCAGTCCAACTAGAGACGGAGGAACAAGGAGATGACTATTAGAGATTCTCCCAGTCCAACTAGAGACTGAGGAACAAGGAGATGACTATTAGAGATTCTCCCAGTCCAACTAGAGACGGAGGAACAAGGAGATGACTATTAGAGATTCTCCCAGTCCAACTAGAGACTGAGGAACAAGGAGATGACTATTAGAGATTATCCCAGTCCAACTAGAGACTGAGGAACAAGGATATGACTATTAGAGATTCTCCCAGTCCAACTAGAGACGGAGGAACAAGGAGATGACTATTAGAGATTCTCCCAGTCCAACTAGAGACGGAGGAACAAGGAGATGACTATTAGAGATTCTCCCAGTCCAACTAGAGACTGAGGAACAAGGAGATGACTATTAGAGATTCTCCCAGTCCAACTAGAGACTGAGGAACAAGGAGATGACTATTAGAGATTCTCCCAGTCCAACTAGAGACTGAGGAACAAGGAGATGACTATTAGAGATTCTCCCAGTCCAACTAGAGACTGAGGAACAAGGAGATGACTATTAGAGATTCTCCCAGTCCAACTAGAGACTGAGGAACAAGGAGATGACTATTAGAGATTCTCCCAGTCCAACTAGAGACGGAGGAACAAGGAGATGACTATTAGAGATTCTCCCAGTCCAACTAGAGACAGAGGAACAAGGAGATGACTAGTAGAGATTCTCCCAGTCCAACTAGAGACTGAGAAACAAGGAGATGACTATTAGAGATTCTCCCAGTCCAACTAGAGACTGAGGAACAAGGAGATGACTATTAGAGATTCTCCCAGTCCAACTAGAGACTGAGGAACATCGAGATGACTATTAGAGATTCTCCCAGTCCAACTAGAGACTGAGGAACAAGGAGATGACTATTAGAGATTCTCCCAGTCCAACTAGAGACTGAGGAACAAGGAGATGACTATTAGAGATTCTCCCAGTCCAACTAGAGACTGAGGAACAAGGAGATGACTATTAGAGATTCTCCCAGTCCAACTAGAGACTGAGGAACAAGGAGATGACTATTAGAGATTCTCCCAGTCCAACTAGAGACTGAGGAACATCGAGATGACTATTAGAGATTCTCCCAGTCCAACTAGAGACTGAGGAACAAGGAGATGACTATTAGAGATTATCCCAGTCCAACTAGAGACTGAGGAACAAGGAGATGACTATTAGAGATTCTCCCAGTCCAACTAGAGACTGAGGAACAAGGAGATGACTATTAGAGATTCTCCCAGTCCAACTAGAGACTGAGGAACAAGGAGATGACTATTAGAGAATCTCCCAGTCCAACTAGAGACGGAGGAACAAGGAGATGTATATTTGAGGGAAAAGAGACAGAGAGCAAAAATAACCATGTTATCTGTTACTGGTGCTTCCATGTGTCTGGCAGTGCCAGAGGGTGTGTGTGTTTTAAGTCTGCAAACAGCTTCTCCTCTCTCTCTCCCAGCCCTCCTGCTGTCAAATAAGACGTCCTCCACCGTGACTCCTCCTACCTCTGACTTCCTGGGCTTCTCTGATCCGTTGCTGCGCTCTGGAGGCGGGGACTCCTTCTCCCCGCCCTCGTTCAGCCGCTGCCTAGTGAAGCCCAGTGAGCTCACGTCCTCGGAGGGCATGGCGTCGCTCAGCACCTTCGGTTCGATGATGTCGCTTCCTGCCAGCGGTGGCGTAGCCGGCGGTAAACTGTACGAGAACTCTCACAGTGAGCCAACGGGGAACGTTGCTGCCTCGGCCGGCTACAAACGCTCCTCATCATCCTCCTCTTCCTCTGCTGCCTCCTCCTCCTCTGGGCCAGGGATGGGGGGAGAAGTAGGAGAAGAAGGAGTGAAGGGGAAGAGAAAGAGAGGAAACTGGAGGAATCGATATGGACCCTGCTTCAATGCTCCTGACGGCATGGCTACAGACGGACCTGAGCACCACACAGCACCGCTACCTCTCCCTTCATCGTCCTCTTCTCTCTCCTCCACTTCATCCTCCTCTCCTTCCCCCTCCTCTACCAGCGCTCTGCCAGGCCGGCCCGGTGGAGGTGAGAGAGGAGGTCTGCTCTGTGTTGGTGTCAGCAGTGGGATCCAGAAGTCTCCTTCCTTACTGAAGAACGGCAGTGTGCAGATTGATGGAGTCACCTCTACTCCCTCTGGGACCGGTAGGATCCACACACACAAACCACCACTTTCCTCACTCTGTCTTTCATTGCTCATTCTATCAAAGCATGTTTTGTATCAGCAGTCGTGTAATGCTGTGGTGGAGACGATGACTGACCATAAAGCATTACAGGACTAAATGGGAGAGAGCTGCCTAAGGGATGAACAGGCCATTAGAGGTTGTTGTAGTAGACTCTCCCTGTTTGAGAGGAGGGGAAGTTTAGAGTGCTGTGAACCCTGCTGGACAACACTCTGTGTGTGTGTGTGTGTGTGTGTGTGTGTGTGTGTGTGTGTGTGTGTGTGTGTGTGAAGTGCTCTCTGTCTCGTTTCATCTTGTGTTCTGTTTCTTGGCAACCGCGTCAATGCTTTGGAGTTCCCTTCTGCTGCAGGAAATGTCTAGTTGCATCCTTTTCTCTCTCTGTTTCTCTTTCTGTATTTCTCTCTCTTTCTCCCTCTCTATTCCTCACTATATTTGTTCCCCCCATTTCTCTCTCTCTCTCGTTCTCTCCTTCTTTAATCTCTCTGCACTCCTCCCTCTTTTCATGCCTCTCTCATTCCTTACTTTACCCTCCTCTCTCTTGCTCTCTTGCCTCTCCCCTGTTCTGTAGGCTCTCTCAATGTTTGACTTATTGACTTCCACATTTTGTTGTTACAGCCTGATTTCAAAATGGATTCAATTGTGTTGATTTCTCACCCACTTACACAGAATATCCCATAATGACAAAGTGAAAACATTTTTTTAGAATTATTGTTATTCATTTGTTTATTTACATGAAAACAAAGAAGATATTCAATTTGCTTAAGTATTCACACCCCTGAGTCAATACATGTTAGAATCATCTTTAGCAGCTATTACAGCTGTGAGTCTTTCTGGGTAAGTCTCTAAGACCTTTCCACACCTGGATTGTGCAACATTTGCCCATTATTATTTTCAAAATGTTAAAGCTCTGCCAAATTGGTTGTTGACCATTGCTAGACAACCATTGTCAGGTCTTGCCATAGATTTCCAAGTAGATTTAAGTCAAAACTGTAACTCGGCCACTCAGGAACATTCCCTGTCTTCTTGGTAAGCAACTCCAGTGTAGATTTGGCCTTGTGTTTTAGGTTATTGTCCTGCTGAAAGGTGAATTCATCTCCCAGTGTCTGGTGGAAAGCAGACTGAACCTCTGGGATTTTGCCTGTGATTTGCTCCATTCCTTGTTCTTTTTTTTTATCCTGAAAAACTCCCCAGTCCTTAACGATTACAAGCATACCCATAACATGATGCAGCCACCACTATGCTTGAAAATATGGAGAGTGGTACTCAGTAATGTGTTGTATTGGATTTGACCCAAACATAACACTTTGTATTCAGGACAAAAAGTTAATTGCTTTGCCAAATTTTTTGCTCTATTACTTTAGTGCCTTTTTGCAAAAAAGGATGCACGTTTTGGAATATTTGGATTCTTCCTTCTTTTCACTCTGTCAATTAGGTTAGTACTGTGGAGTAACTACAATGTTGTTGATCCATCCTCAGTTTTCTCCTTCCACAGCCATTAAACTCTGTAACTATTTACAGTCACCATTGGCCTCATGGTTTCCTTCCTCTTCGGCAACTGAGTTAGGAAGGAGGCCTGTATCTTTATAGTGACTGGGTGTATTGATACACCATCCGAAGTGTAATTAATAACTTCACTATGCACAAAGGGATATTCATGGTCAGCATTTTTTATTTTGACCCATCTACCAATAGGTGCCCTTTGTGAGGCAATGGAAAACCTCCCTTTGCGAAGCATTGGAAAACCTCCCTTTGACATTATGGGGTATTGTGTGGCCAGTGAACAAAAAAATCTAAATTTAATCAATTTTAAATTCAGGCTGTAACACAACAAAAGATGGAAAAGTCAAGGGGTGTGAATGCTTTCTGAAGGCTGTGTGTGTGTGTGTGTGTGTGTACTGTAAATATTTAGCTGGGGGTTAATGTGGGGCGGTAATGGAGATTCTTGTCGTTAATCTCATCCCTCCATCCTGTCTCCTGCCGTTCCCGCTGACAGATAGATAGTTAATCTGACAGATTGTTGTGTGTGTGTGTGTGATGGTTGGGGGCTAAATGGGGGTTATATCTTGGTTGGGTTAATGTTTGATAATACGGGGTGTGTCTGGGTGGGGGGTTAATCAGTGCTGGTTAATGTCATCGGGAGGGCAGCTTGGGTTAAAGTAGGCTTCACGTTTTACAGGCAGAGCTCCAGCCGTCTGATATGTTGGCTGCTGTTCAGTGTAGTATCTCTCCTGGTTTACCCTCTCTAAACCTACTACGTCTCTCCTGGTTTACCCTCTCTAAACCTAGTACATCTCTCCTGGTTTACCCTCTCTAAACCTAGTACATCTCTCCTGGTTTACCCTCTCTAAACCTAGTACATCTCTCCTGGTTTACCCTCTCTAAACCTAGTACATCTCTCCTGGTTTACCCTCTCTAAACCTAGTACATCTCTCCTGGTTTACCCTCTCTAAACCTAGTACATCTCTCCTGGTTTACCCTCTCTAAACCTAGTACGTCTCTCCTGGTTTACCCTCTCTAAACCTACTACGTCTCTCCTGGTTTACCCTCTCTAAACCTAGTACATCTCTCCTGGTTTACCCTCTCTAAACCTAGTACATCTCTCCTGGTTTACCCTCTCTAAACCTAGTACATCTCTCCTGGTTTACCCTCTCTAAACCTAGTACATCTCTCCTGGTGAGGGTTGAGCCCCCCGCTGGCTTAGACGTGGTGGGTCCCTGGCCTGAGGAGGATGGATGGGGGGGTGATGTTGTTAAGTCCTTATTGATCACTTTTGATTGATCCCCCCCTCCCCCCCCCCCCCCCCCCACACACACACACACACACATCCCCAGCCATCCTTTCTTATGTGTTGTTGATGATTCACTAGAGGCCATAAAAGCATATTAGCTACATGTGTTCCTGTGTAGACATGAGAAATGTAGCCCCACCGTTCAGCCAGTAGTACTGGAGCCTAGCTTTGGGATGGATATGTGTAGGTGGACCAATACGTAGGGGACAGGTAGCAATATGCCAATACATTTTGTATTTTCAATGACAAGACTTATAATAATGTTATATCTGTAGAGAGTTAACTTCAGATTGCTCGTTTCATAACCTTTTCGATGTTTAGTCCTCTATATAGGACCGGTTCCCGCTAATATGTCTGTGTACAGCGCGCTCTGTGAACAGTGCAACGTCAAACACCTTAAACTCCCTAAAAGCGGTGGTTGTCCCGATTTTCATGTGCGCTATTGCAAGCACTGCTGTGTTTCATAGACACATGAAATCAGTGTTTTGCATAGGGAGCAACACGTTACATTTTCTGGCCTATCCAGACAAAGAGAGGATTTCCTGTGCCTGTGAAACTCACAAGTGCGCTTGTAATAGTGCATATGAATCGGGAGAATCTAGCGGAAGCAACAATAGTAGTCGTTTCATTTCGCTGTGATCTCAAATTGGATGTATAGCTCTAAACATGTTTTTTTTAAATCAATTAAATAAAGGCCACTTTATCTTGGTCACAGACGGACGAAATCACTTCGTGCTTAAAGTTGAAGTTGTGACTAGTCCGCACACATTTGAATGGTGTCTGTCAGAAAAGTCGATGTTGTCAGTTATATGAAATGGTGCCAATATATTTTTGTCACTAAGTATGATCATACAGTATTTATTTGACACTTATATTTAGAAAGCATTTCAGTCATGTCAAGCCCTATTGCCCCACTTTTGTTGAACAGGAAAACAATTATATGCATTTTCATATTTGTGTAATATTTGTACTATGTACTTTAGCTTGTATTCTCAAAAGTGACTACATTTTATAGCAATTTTTTAAAAACCAGAAATGTGAGTTCCAGACCTTTCTAAAACTATGCAGCATTACCAGTTATTGTTTATAGCCACCTCGTGAAAAATAATTACTTTTGGGTATATCTATTTTCACAGAAATCTACATTTTGCCTTATAATTCAAATCAAATCAAATGTTAATAGTCACATACACATGGTTAGCAGATGTTATTGGTCACATACACATGGTTAGCAGATGTTATTGGTCACATTCACATGGTTAGCAGATGTTAATGGTCACATACACATGGTTAGCAGATGTTATTGGTCACATACACATGGTTAGCAGATGTTATTGGTCACATTCACATGGTTAGCAGATGTTATTGGTCACATACACATGGTTAGCAGATGTTATTGGTCACATACACATGGTTAGCATACAGTGCCTTGCGAAAGTATTCGGCCCCCTTGAACTTTGCGACCTTTTGCCACATTTCAGGCTTCAAACATAAAGATATAAAACTGTATTTTTTTGTGAAGAATCAACAACAAGTGGGACACAATCATGAAGTGGAACAACATTTATTGGATATTTCAAACTTTTTTAACAAATCAAAAACTGAAAAATTGGGCGTGCAAAATTATTCAGCCCCTTTACTTTCAGTGCAGCAAAATCTCTCCAGAAGTTCAGTGAGGATCTCTGAATGATCCAATGTTGACCTAAATGACTGATGATGATAAATACAATCCACCTGTGTGTAATCAAGTCTCCGTATAAATGCACCTGCACTGTGATAGTCTCAGAGGTCCGTTAAAAGCGCAGAGAGCATCATGAAGAACAAGGAACACACCAGGCAGGTCCGAGATACTGTTGTGAAGAAGTTTAAAGCCGGATTTGGATACAAAAAGATTTCCCAAGCTTTAAACATCCCAAGGAGCACTGTGCAAGCGATAATATTGAAATGGAAGGAGTATCAGACCACTGCAAATCTACCAAGACCTGGCCGTCCCTCTAAACTTTCAGCTCATACAAGGAGAAGACTGATCAGAGATGCAGCCAAGAGGCCCATGATCACTCTGGATGAACTGCAGAGATCTACAGCTGAGGTGGGAGACTCTCTCCATAGGACAACAATCAGTCGTATATTGCACAAATCTGGCCTTTATGGAAGAGTGGCAAGAAGAAAGACATTTCTTAAAGATATCCATAAAAAGTGTTGTTTAAAGTTTGCCACAAGCCACCTGGGAGACACACCAAACATGTGGAAGAAGGTGCTCTGGTCAGATGAAACCAAAATTGAACTTTTTGGCAACAATGCAAAACGTTATGTTTGGCGTAAAAGCAACACAGCTGAACACACCATCCCCACTGTCAAACATGGTGGTGGCAGCATCATGGTTTGGGCCTGCTTTTCTTCAGCAGGGACAGGGAAGATGGTTAAAATTGATGGGAAGATGGATGGAGCCAAATACAGGACCATTCTGGAAGAAAACCTTTTTATTTTATTTATTTATTTTACCTTTATTTAACCAGGTAGGCAAGTTGAGAACAAGTTCTCATTTACAATTGCGACCTGGCCAAGATAAAGCAAAGCAGTTCGACAGATACAACAACACAGAGTTACACATGGAGTAAAACAAACATACAGTCAATAATAAAGTATAAACAAGTCTATATACAATGTGAGCAAATGAGGTGAGAAGGGAGGTAAAGGCAAAAAAAGGCCTTGGTGGCAAGGTAAATACAATATAGCAAGTAAAACACTGGAATGGTAGTTTTGCAATGGAAGAATGTGCAAAGTAGAAATAAAAATAATGGGGTGCAAAGGAGCAAAATAAATAAATAAATTAAATACAGATGGGAAAGAGGTAGTTGATAGGGCTAAATTATATGTGGGCTATGTACAGGTGCAGTAATCTGTGAGCTGCTCTGACAGTTGGTGCTTAAAGCTAGTGAGGGAGATAAGTGTTTCCAGTTTCAGAGATTTTTGTAGTTCGTTCCAGTCATTGGCAGCAGAGAACTGGAAAGAGAGGCGGCCAAAGAAAGAATTGGTTTTGGGGGTGACTAGAGAGATATACCTGCTGGAGCGTGTGCTACAGGTGGGAGATGCTATGGTGACCAGCGAGCTGAGATAAGGGGGGACTTTACCTAGCAGGGTCTTGTAGATGACATGGAGCCAGTGGGTTTGGCGACGAGTATGAAGCGAGGGCCAGCCAACGAGAGCGTACAGGTCGCAATGGTGGGTAGTGTATGGGGCTTTGGTGACAAAACGGATTGCACTGTGATAGACTGCATCCAGTTTGTTGAGTAGGGTATTGGAGGCTATTTTGTAAATTACATCGCCAAAGTCGAGGATTGGTAGGATGGTCAGTTTTACAAGGGTATGTTTGGCAGCATGAGTGAAGGATGCTTTGTTGCGAAATAGGAAGCCAATTCTAGATTTAACTTTGGATTGGAGATGTTTGATATGGGTCTGGAAGGAGAGTTTACAGTCTAACCAGACACCTAAGTATTTGTAGTTGTCCACGTATTCTAAGTCAGAGCCGTCCAGAGTAGTGATGTTGGACAGGCGGGTAGGTGCAGGTAGTGATCGGTTGAAGAGCATGCATTTAGTTTTACTTGTATTTAAGAGCAGTTGGAGGCCACGGAAGGAGAGTTGTATGGCATTGAAGCTTGCCTGGAGGGTTGTTAACACAGTGTCCAAAGAAGGGCCGGAAGTATACAGAATGGTGTCGTCTGCGTAGAGGTGGATCAGAGACTCACCAGCAGCAAGAGCGACCTCATTGATGTATACAGAGAAGAGAGTCGGTCCAAGAATTGAACCCTGTGGCACCCCCATAGAGACTGCCAGAGGTCCGGACAACAGACCCTCAGATTTGACACACTGAACTCTATCAGAGAAGTAGTTGGTGAACCAGGCGAGGCAATCATTTGAGAAACCAAGGCTGTTGAGTCTGCCGATGAGGATGTGGTGATTGACAGAGTCGAAAGCCTTGGCCAGATCAATGAATACGGCTGCACAGTAATGTTTCTTATCGATGGCGGTTAAGATATCGTTTAGGACCTTGAGCGTGGCTGAGGTGCACCCATGACCAGCTCTGAAACCAGATTGCATAGCAGAGAAGGTATGGTGAGATTCAAAATGGTCGGTAATCTGTTTGTTGACTTGGCTTTCGAAGACCTTAGAAAGGCATGGTAGGATAGATATAGGTCTGTAGCAGTTTGGGTCAAGAGTGTCCCCCCCTTTGAAGAGGGGGATGACCGCAGCTGCTTTCCAATCTTTGGGAATCTCAGACGACACGAAAGAGAGGTTGAACAGGCTAGTAATAGGGGTGGCAACAATTTCGGCAGATAATTTTAGAAAGAAAGGGTCCAGATTGTCTAGCCCGGCTGATTTGTAGGGGTCCAGATTTTGCAGCTCTTTCAGAACATCAGCTGAATGGATTTGGGAGAAGGAGAAATGGGGAAGGCTTGGGCGAGTTGCTGTTGGGGGTGCAGTGCTGTTGACAGGGGTAGGAGTAGCCAGGTGGAAAGCATGGCCAGCAGTAGAAAAATGCTTATTGAAATTTTCAATTATGGTGGATTTATCAGTGGTGACAGTGTTTCCTATCTTCAGTGCAGTGGGCAGCTGGGAGGAGGTGTTCTTATTCTCCATGGACTTTACAGTGTCCCAGAACTTTTTTGAGTTAGTGTTGCAAGAAGCAAATTTCTGCTTGAAAAAGCTAGCCTTGGCTTTTCTAACTGCCTGTGTATAATGGTTTCTAGCTTCCCTGAACAGCTGCATATCACGGGGGCTGTTCGATGCTAATGCAGAACGCCATAGGACGTTTTTGTGTTGATTAAGGGCAGTCAGGTCTGGGGAGAACCAAGGGCTATATCTGTTCCTGGTTCTAAATTTCTTGAATGGGGCATGTTTATTTAAGATGGTTAGGAAGGCATTTTTAAAAAATATCCAGGCATCCTCTACTGACGGGATGAGGTCAATATCCTTCCAGGATACCCCGGCCAGGTCGATTAGAAAGGCCTGCTCGCTGAAGTGTTTCAGGGAGCGTTTTACAGTGATGAGAGGAGGTCGTTTGACCGCTGACCCATTACGGATGCAGGCAATGAGGCAGTGATCGCTGAGATCTTGGTTGAAGACAGCAGAGGTGTATTTAGAGGGGAAGTTGGTTAGGATGATATCTATGAGGGTGCCCGTGTTTAAGGCTTTGGGGAGGTACCTGGTAGGTTCATTGATAATTTGTGTGAGATTGAGGGCATCAAGTTTAGATTGTAGGATGGCTGGGGTGTTAAGCATGTTCCAGTTTAGGTCGCCTAGCAGCACGAGCTCTGAAGATAGATGGGGGGCAATCAGTTCACATATGGTGTCCAGAGCACAGCTGGGGGCAGAGGGTGGTCTATAGCAGGCGGCAACGGTGAGAGACTTGTTTTTAGAAAGGTGGATTTTTAAAAGTAGAAGTTCAAATTGTTTGGGTACAGACCTGGATAGTAGGACAGAACTCTGCAGGCTATCTTTGCAGTAAATTGCAACACCGCCCCCTTTGGCAGTTCTATCTTGTCTGAAAATGTTGTAGTTTGGAATTAAAATGTCTGAATTTTTGGTGGTCTTCCTAAGCCAGGATTCAGACACAGCTAGAACATCAGGGTTGGCAGAGTGTGCTAAAGCAGTGAATAGAACAAACTTAGGGAGGAGGCTTCTAATGTTAACATGCATGAAACCAAGGCTATTACGGTTACAGAAGTCGTCAAAAGAGAGCGCCTGGGGAATAGGAGTGGAGCTAGGCACTGCAGGGCCTGGATTCACCTCTACATCGCCAGAGGAACATAGGAGGAGTAGGATAAGGGTGCGACTAAAAGCAATAAGAATTGGTCGTCTAGAACGTCTGGAACAGAGAGTAAAAGGAGGTTTCTGGGGGCGATAAAATAGCATCAAGGTATAATGTACAGACAAAGGTAAGGTAGGATGTGAATACAGTGGAGGTAAACCTAGGTATTGAGTGATGAAGAGAGAGATATTGTCTCTAGAAACATCATTGAAACCAGGAGATGTCATTGCATGTGTGGGTGGTGGAACTAATAGGTTGGATAAGGTATAGTGAGCAGGACTAGAGGCTCTACAGTGAAATAAGCCAATAAACACTAACCAGAACAGCAATGGACAAGACATATTGACATTAAGGAGAGGCATGCTTAGTCGAGTGATCAAAAGGGTCCAGTGAGTGGAGAGGTTGGTTTAGGGTCACGGCGATTTAGACAGCTAGCCAAGCCAACCGGTAGCAAGCTAGCATAGGATGGAGTCTGTTGTTAGCCACCTCTTGCGTTCGGTCAGTAGATTAGTGGGGTTCCGTGTGGTAGAGGGGATTAATCCAAATCACACAACAACAAAAATAAGAACAATAGATATAGTTATAGAGGCCCGAGAAGAAAACATAATAATTCAAATAAATAAATTGTCCGATTGTCTATTCAGATAGCAGCCGGAAAGACAGCTAACGGATAGCGGGCCGCAGATGGGCGTTCCGGTAACGTCGCGACAGAGGAGCCAGCCGGATCTCCTTCAGGTAGATAACGTCGGCAGTCCGGTTGTGAAGGCCCGGTGGGGCTCCGCGTAGGCAGTGAAACGGGTCCGGATAGGTGACTGCAGCCCAGGAGTGAATGATGGGACTCAGGCGTGATTGACGGAGCTGGCTAGCACCGGAACAATCGATGTTTGCTCCGGAATCGACGAAAGCCGACTGTCACACGGATAGCAGCTAGCTAGCTGTGAGATCCGGGTATGAATGTCCAGAGAGCAGTTGAAATCCAGGGACATGGAGAGAAAAATTGGTCCGGTATGTTCCGTTCCGAGCCGCGCTGCGCCGTACAAAACTGGCGATAGATTTTCGATAGATTTTCGAACTAAAGGACAGCCGATGACCACAAACCGTGGTTAGCTTCTGATTAGCTTCTGGGCTAGCTCCTGGCTAGCTTCTGGCTAGTTTCTGGCCAGCCTCCTGGAGTTTCTGGCTAGCTTCCTGAAGGATTGCAGATCTGAGGTAAATAATACTTTTTTATAAATATAAATTGGTGAGGCTGGTTGCAGGAGAGTGTTTAGAAGATGAGTTGATAGAAAATAAAAATAAAATGTATGTGAAAAAAGTTGTAAATATATATATATACAGGACACGACAAGACGAGGACAAAAGACGTCTGAACTGCTATGCGATCTTGGAAGATCTTGGAGTCTGCAAAAGACCTGAGACTGGGACGGAGATTTGTCTTCCAACAAGACAATGATCCAAAACATAAAGCAAAATCTACAATGGAATGGTTAAAAAATAAACATATCCAGGTGTTAGAATGGCCAAGTCAAAGTCCAGACCTGAATCCAATCGAGAATCTGTGGAAAGAACTGAAAACTGCTGTTCACAAATGCTCTCCATCCAACCTCACTGAGCTCGAGCTGTTTTGCAAGGAGGAATGGGAAAAAAATTCAGTCTCTCGATGTGCAAAACTGATAGACATACCCCAAGCGACTTACAGCTGTAATCGCAGCAAAAGGTGGCGCTACAAAGTATTAACTTAAGGGGGCTGAATAATTTTGCACGCCCAATTTTTCAGTTTTTGATTTGTTAAAAAAGTTTGAAATATCCACTAAATGTCGTTCCACTTCATGATTGTGTCCCACTTGTTGTTGATTCTTCACAAAAAAATACAGTTTTATATCTTTATGTTTGAAGCCTGAAATGTGGCAAAAGGTCGCAAAGTTCAAGGGGGCCGAATACTTTCGCAAGGCACTGTATGTTATTGGTCACATACACATGGTTAGCAGATGTTATTGGTCACATTCACATGGTTAACATATGTTATTGGTCACATACACATGGTTAGCAGATGTTATTGGTCACATTCACATGGTTAGCAGATGTTATTGGTCACATTCACATGGTTAGCAGATGTTATTGGTCACATTCACATGGTTAACATATGTTATTGGTCACATACACATGGTTAGCAGATGTTATTGGTCACATTCACATGGTTAGCAGATGTTATTGGTCACATACACATGGTTAGCAGATGTTATTGGTCACATTCACATGGTTAGCAGATGTTATTGGTCACATTCACATGGTTAGCAGATGTTATTGGTCACATTCACATGGTTAGCAGATGTTATTGGTCACATTCACATGGTTAGCAGATGTTATTGGTCACATTCACATGGTTAGCAGATGTTATTGGTCACATTCACATGGTTAGCAGATGTTATTGGTCACATTCACATGGTTAGCAGATGTTATTGGTCATATTCACATGGTTAGCAGATATTATTGGTCACATACACATGGTTAGCAGATGTTATTGGTCACATACACATGGTTAGCAGATGTTATTGGTCACATACACATGGTTAGCAGATGTTATTGGTCACATACACATGGTTAGCAGATGTTATTGGTCACATTCACATGGTTAACATATGTTATTGGTCACATACACATGGTTAGCAGATGTTATTGGTCACATACAAAGTTTAGCAGATGTTATTGGTCACATTCACATGGTTAGCAGATGTTATTGGTCACATACACATGGTTAGCAGATGTTATTGGTCACATACACATGGTTAGCAGATGTTATTGGTCACATACACATGGTTTGCAGATGTTATTGGTCACATACACATGGTTAGCAGATGTTATTGGTCACATACACATGGTTAGCAGATGTTATTGGTCACATTCACATGGTTAGCAGATGTTATTGGTCACATACACATGGTTAGCAGATGTTATTGGTCACATTCACATGGTTACCAGATGTTGTTGGTCACATACACATGGTTAGCAGATGTTATTGGTCACATTCACATGGTTAACATATGTTATTGGTCACATACACATGGTTAGCAGATGTTATTGGTCACATTCACATGGTTAGCAGATGTTATTGGTCACATTCACATGGTTAGCAGATGTTAATGCGAGTGTAGCAAAATGCTTGTGCTTCTAGTTCCCTACAGTGCAGTAATATCTAACAAGTGATCCAACAATTCCCCAACAACTACTTAATACCCACACATTCAAGGTAGCATCAAATAATGTAGCTTAATGTAGTCAGTTGTCTTATTTTAACATTAATGTCTGGTAAAGAATTCTGTTATTGAATGGTTTTAGACCATCATCTGAAATGACCTTATCGGTATATAAATAGTGGATTGTCTTCAACAATCTTGTAAGTTAGGAGCTGTGTTGTATTGTGTAGATGATGGTATGATTTGAGGAGTAGTCTAGGAGTTTATGCAGTATGTGATCCCCACCCCCCCTCTCAGGCACAAAGCACTCTTGTTCCTCTTGTGAATGTGTGCTGCCAACAGCCATTCAGCCTTTTGTGGGGTGATGGGGGCCTCTCTCTCTCTCTCTCTTCTTCTCCCCACAACCACCACCACCATCCCAGGGGTCACTAAGGGGCAGGGGCAGAGTTTATCCCGTGTGTGTGTGTGTGTGTGTGTGTGTGTGTGTGTGTGTGTGTGTGTGTGTGTGTGTGTGTGTGTGTGTGTGTATGTAAAATCAATGAAATAGCAGCAACAACAAAACAAACAGAGAAATAGAAGAACATGTGATGGAGTCACATGAATATGTATGGGGCCTCTCCAGTCTTCAACCCTGTATGAAAAGCTGTGTGTTGTGATGGAAGAATGTGTGAGTCATCAGATTTCTTCCTGTTATTCTGGGTCAGCTGCAGGACTGACATACTGCGTGTGTGTTTAATATGTATGTGTGTTTGTGTGTGTTTAATATCTGTGTGTGTGTTTAATACCTGGGTGTGTGTGTTTAATACCTGTGTGTGTGTGTGTTTAATACCTGTGTGTGTGTGTGTTTAATACCTGTGTGTGTGTGTGTTTAATACCTGTGTGTGTGTGTTTAATACCTGTGTGTGTGTGTTTAATACCTGTGTGTGTGTGTGTGTGTGTGTTTAATACCTGTGTGTGTGTGTGTGTGTGTTTAATACCTGGGTGTGTGTGTTTAATACCTGTGTGTGTGTGTGTGTGTGTTTAATACCTGTGTGTGTGTGTGTGTTTAATACCTGTGTGTGTGTGTTTAATACCTGTGTGTGTGTGTGTGTTTAATACCTGTGTGTGTGTGTTTAATACCTGTGTGTGTGTGTATGTGTGTGTGTGTGTGTGTGTATGTTTAATACCTGTGTGTGTGTGTGTGTTTAATACCTGTGTGTGTGTTTAATACCTGTGTGTGTGTGTGTGTGTGTGTGTGTTTAATACCTGTGTGTGTGTGTGTGTTTAATACCTGTGTGTGTGTGTGTGTGTTTAATACCTGTGTGTGTGTGTGTTTAATACTTGTGTGTGTGTGTGTGTTTAATACCTGTGTGTGTGTGTGTGTGTTTAATACCTGGGTGTGTGTGTTTAATACCTGTGTGTGTGTGTGTTTAATACCTGTGTGTGTGTGTTTAATACCTGGGTGTGTGTGTTTAATACCTGGGTGTGTGTGTTTAATACCTGGGTGTGTCTGTTTAATACCTGGGTGTGTGTGTTTAATACCTGTGTGTGTGTGTGTGTGTGTGTGTGTGTTTAATACCTGTGTGTATGTGTGTTTAATATGTGTTTGTTTGTTTGTCTTTAGTGTGTGTGTGTCTTTAATATCTGGGTGTGTGTGTTTAATGTGTGTGTGTGTGTTTAATACCTAGGTGTGTGTGTAATATTTTTGGGTGTGTTTAATATGTGTATACATGCTGAATGCTTGTTATTGCTCTGATTTGATCAAGCCCACTCATTCATGGCATCAATCACTACTTTTCTGCAGACTTATAAACACCACACAATGAGAACTTTACTTCCATGGTTATGAAAAATGATCATAGTGATGATGATGATGTCTCTCTTTGTAGGTGCATTCTCCAGTGGTGACGTGTCATCGGGGGCGGGACCTGTTGCTATGGGTGGCGCTAACTCTGAGTTGCAGCAGCCGACACCCTCACTAGCCCCTCCCACTCCCCTCACTGCCACAGCCCCCTTGACCAGCACAGCCTCCTCCCATGTGAGCAGACACACACACATAAACACGCGCACACACACACACACACCACCACACGCACACACACATACACACCACCGCACACCACACACACACATACATACATACACACATACATACAGTGGGGCAAAAACGTATTTAATCAGCCACCAATTGTGCAAGTTCTCCCACTTAAAAAGATGAGAGAGGCCTGTAATTTTCATCATAGGTACACTTCAACTATGACAGACAAAATGAGAGAAAAAAATCCAGAAAATCACATTGTAGGATTTTTTTATGAATTTATTTGCAAATTATGGTGGAAAATAAGTATTTGGTCAATAACAAAAGTTTCTCAATACTTTGTTATATACCCTTTGTTGGCAATGACAGAGGTCAAACGTTTTCTGTAAGTCTTCACAAGGTTTTCACACACTGTTGCTGGTATTTTGGCCCATTCCTCCATGCAGATCTCCTCTAGAGCAGTGATGTTTTGGGGCTGTTGCTGGGCAACACGGACTTTCAACTCCTTCCAAAGATTTTCTATGGGGTTGAGATCTGGAGACTGACTAGGCCACTCCAGGACCTTGAAATGCTTCTTACGAAGCCACTCCTTCATTGCCCGGGTGGTGTGTTTGGGATCATTGTCATGCTGAAAGACCCAGCCACGTTTCATCTTCAATGCCCTTGCTGATGGAAGGAGGTTTTCACTCAAATTCTCACGATACATGGCCCCATTCATTCTTTCCTTTACACGGATCAGTCGTCCTGGTCCCTTTGCAGAAAAACAGCCCCAAAGCATGATGTTTCCACCCCCATGCTTCACAGTAGGTATGGTGTTCTTTGGATGCAACTCAGCATTCTTTGTCCTCCAAACACGACGAGTTGAGTTTTTACCAAAAAGTTATATTTTGGTTTCATCTGACCATATGACATTCTCCCAATCTTCTTCTGGATCATCCAAATGCTCTCTAGAAAACTTCAGACGGGCCTGGACATGTACTGGCTTAAGCAGGGGACACGTCTGGCACTGCATGAATTGAGTCCCTGGCGGCGTAGTGTGTTACTGATGGTAGGCTTTGTTACTTTGGTCCCAGTTCTCTGCAGGTCATTCACTAGGTCCCCCCGTGTGGTTCTGGGATTTTTGCTCACCGTTCTTGTGATCATTTTGACCCCACTGGGTGAGATCTTGCGTGGAGCCCTAGATTGAGGGAGATTATTGCACAATTGGTGGCTGACTAAATACTTTTTTGCCCCACTGTACATACATACATACATACACAGGCATGCACACGCACGCACACACACACACACACACACACACACACATACACACCACCATACACACCATCAGACACCACACACATACACACCACCAGACACCACACATACACACCACCAGACACCACACACATACACACCACCACACACACACACCACACACACATACACACCACACACACATACACACCACCGCACACCACACACGAACACCACACAAACATACACACCACCAGACACCACACATACACACCACCAGACACCACACACATACACACCACCACACACACACACACACCACACACACATACACACCACCGCACACCACACACGAACACCACACACACATACACACCACCAGACACCACACACATACACACCACACACACACAGACTAGACCTGTACTGAGCAGTCAGATCAATGTTAATGTCAGAGACATACAAGTTAAATAAAGTTCTGGAAAGCATGAGAGACAGGTTTCATATCTAACATCCTGACCACCCCCTCATATCTAACATCCTGACCACCCCCCCATCTCTGACCCCTGACCTCCTAGCTGGTCCTCTTTCCAAATGAGCAGGGGCTCTTTTTCTCTCTCTCTCTGCCCAGTTGCCCCCCCCCCCCCCCCCCCCATCTCTCTCATTTCAATTCAAAGGGCTTTATTGGCCTGGGAAACATATGTTTACATTGCCAAAGCAAATGAAATGGATAAGAAACAAAAGTGAAATAAACAAAACAAAATCACAGTTAACCTTACACTCCAACAGAATAAATACATTTCAAATGTAAATTATACAGTGTTGTAACGATGTGCAAATAGTTAAAGTACAAAAGGGAAAATAAATCAACATGAATCTGGGTTGTATTTACAATGGTGTTTGTTCTTCACTGGTTGACCTTTTCTTGTGGCAACAGGTCACAAAATCGTGCTGCTGTGATGGCACACTGTGGTATTTCACCCAGTAGATATGGGAGATTATAAAAATTGGGTTTATTTTAAAATTCTTTGTTGATCTGTGTAATCTGAGGGAAATATGTCTCTCTAATATGGTCATACATTTGGCAGGAGGTTAGGAAGTGCAGCTCAGTTTCCACCTCATTTTGTGGGCAGTGAGCACATAGCCTGTCTTCTCTTGAGAGCCAGGTCTGCCTTACGGCAGCCTTTCTCAATAGCAAGGCTATGCTCACTGAGTCTGTACATAGTCAAAGCTTTCCTTAATTTTGGGTCAGTCACAGTGGTCAGGTATTCTGTCATTGTGTACTCTCTGTTTAGGGACAAATAGCATTCTAGTTTGCTCAGTTTTTTTGTTAATTATTTCCAATGTGTCAAGTAATTCTCTTTTTGTTTTCTCATGATTTGGTTGGGTCTAATTGTGTTGCTGTCCTGGGGCTCTGTGGGGTCTGTTTGTGTTTGTGAACAGAGCCCCAGCACCAGCATGCTTAGGGGACTCTTCTCCAGGTTCATCTCTCTGTAGGTGATGGCTTTGTTATGGAATGTTTGGGAATCGCTTCTTTTTAGGTGGTTGTAGAATTTAACGTCTCTTTTCTGGATTTTGATAATTAGCGGGTATCGGCCTAATTCTGCTCTGCATGCATTATTTGGTGTTTTACTTTGTACACTGAGGATATTTTTGCAGAAATCTGCATGCAGAGTCTCAATTTGGTGTTTGTCCCATTTCGTGAATTCTTGGTTGGTGAGCGTACCCCAGACCTCACAACCATAAAAGGCAATGGGTTCTATAACTGATTCAAGTACACTGCTCAAAAAAATAAAGGGAACACTTAAACAACACAATGTAACTCCAAGTCAATCACACTTCTGTGAAATCAAACTGTCCACTTAGGAAGCAACACTGATTGACAATACATTTCACATGCTGTTGTGCAAATGGAATAGACAACAGGGGGAAATTATAGGAAATTAGCAAGACACCCCCAATAAAGGAGTGGTTCTGCAGATGGTGACCACAGACCACCTCTCAGTTCCTAGGCTTCCTGGCTGATGTTTTGGTCACTTTTGAATGCTGGCGGTGCTTTCACTCTAGTGGTAGCATGAGACGGAGTCTACAACCCACACAAGTGGCTCAGGTAGTGCAGCTCATCCAGGATGGAGCATCAATGCGAGCTCTGGCAAGAAGGTTTGCTGTGTCTGTCAGCGCAGTGTCCAGAGCATGGAGGCGCTACCAGGAGACAGGCCAGTACATCAGGAGACGTGGAGGAGGCCGTAGGAGGGCAACAACCCAGCAGCAGGACCACTACCTCCGCCTTTGTGCAAGGAGGGGCACTGCCAGAGCCCTGCAAAATGACCTCCAGCAGGCCACAAATGTGCATGTGTCTGCTCAAACGGTCAGAAACAGACTCCATGAGGGTGGTATGAGGGCCCGACGTCCACAGGTGGGGGTTGTGCTTACAGCCCAACACCGTGCAGGACGTTTGGCATTTGCCAGAGAACACCAAGATTGGCAAATTCGCCACTGTCGCCCTGTGCTCTTCACAGATGAAAGCAGGTTCACACTGAGCACATGTGACAGACATGACAGAGTCTGGAGACGCCGTGGAGAACGTTCTGCTGCCTGCAACATCCTCCAGCATGACCGGTTTGGAGGTGGGTCAGTCATGGTGTGGGGTGGCATTTCTTTGGGGGGCCGCACAGCCCTCCATGTGCTCGCCAGAGATAGCCTGACTGCCATTAGGTGAGATGAGATCCTCAGACCCCTTGTGAGACCATATGCTGGTGCAGTTGGCCCTGGGTTCCTCCTAATTCAAGACAATGCTAGTAGACCTCATGTGGCTGGAGTGTGTCAGCAGTTCCTGCAAGAGGAAGGCATTGATGCTATGGACTGGCCCGCCCATTCCCCAGACCTGAATCCAATTGAGCACATCTGGGACATCATGTCTCGCTCCATCCACCAACGCCACGTTGCACCACAGACTGTCCAGGAGTTGGCGGATGCTTTAGTCCAGGTCTGGGAGGAGATCCCTCAGGAGACCATCCGCCACCTCATCAGGAGCATGCCCAGGCGTTGTAGGGAGGTCATACAGGCACGTGGAGGCCACACACACTACTGAGCCTCATTTTGACTTGTTTTAAGGACATTACATCAAAGTTGGATCAGCCTGTGGTGTGGTTTTCCACTTTAATTTTGAGTGTGACTCCAAGTCCAGACCTCCATTGGTTGATAAATTTGATTTCCATTGATCATTTTTGTGTGATTTTGTTGTCAGCACATTCAACTATGTAAAGAAAAAAGTATTTAATAAGAATATTTCATTCATTCAGATCTAGGATGTGTTATTTTTGTGTTCCCTTAATTTTTTTGAGCAGTGTATTTTTTCCAGATCCTACATTGAAGGCCATTCTTGCCTTGTTTCTCAGATTGTTCACAGCTTTGTGGAAGTTACCTGTTGCGCTAATGTTTAGACAGAGGTATGTATAGTTTGTGTGCTTTAGGGCAACGGTGCCTAGATGGAATTTGTATTTGTGGTCCTGGCTACTAGACCTTTTTTGGAACACCATTATTTTTGTCTTACTGAGATTTACTGTCAGGGCCCAGGACTGACAGAATCTGTGCAGAAGATCTAGGTGCTGCTTTAGGCCCTCTCTGCTTTCCCCTGATCTGACAGGCACTATGGAGGAGTAAAAGGGATCCAATTCTACCAGTCACACTTCTGGTCCCAACACACACATTCTCCCCTCTCATACATAGCGGAGAGGAGGCCCAGGGTAGCAGGACATCATGTCTATTTACTACCTGTGGAGGACAGAAAGC
This sequence comes from Oncorhynchus mykiss, assembly GCF_057628025.1. NCBI lineage: Eukaryota > Metazoa > Chordata > Actinopteri > Salmoniformes > Salmonidae > Oncorhynchus > Oncorhynchus mykiss. The sequence continues at coordinate 13,886,920 of NC_143036.1, read as the reverse complement.
TGCTCCATGCACAGTGTGTCTGTCTCCCCAAGTCACCAACTGCATCCAGTCATCCCCATGTATTGTAACTGAGTGTCTCTCTCCTGTAGGTGAGTGGGTTACCAGGTCTAGTGTTCAACATGGCTCCCTCCCACATGTTTGGAAACCGACTCAACCCCAACTCTGCCATGGCTGCTCTCATCGCACAGTCTGAGGCTTCCCCCACAGGTTGGCACTAACGTGTGTGTGTGTGTGTGATCATGGATAAGTCACGGTCTACAGAGAGTCCAGAGGTCACCACACCCACTGACTGACTCCTCCCACTGACACACTGCTTAGGTTACGGCACGCACGCATACACACACACACACACACACCACACACAGCAGTGCCGGGTTATAGAGAAGGATTGACTGTGTGGGATGTGATGACTGGTCTACTTGTGGAGGTAGGTGGACATAGGAGGAGTAGGGCTGGGTGATATGGGCAAAATATCCTATCACAATATTTTTCACATTTTTGACAGTATTTTAGGTTTTTGAATATTAAATGCTGTACATATGCTTTCTGAGTATCTCATGACCCTAGGGTGGCAACACATAAATTATAAGTGATTCCAAACAAACAAAATGATTTTCAGCATTTTCATCAATATCTGTATTTTCTGCACTTTTGTCATTATTTCCACGCTGACAGGCAGCATGATATGGGCAAAAATATAGGCTTAGTTAATTGGTGAACTGTTGAAATCATGGAAATATAATGATTATTTGAATTCTATACTTGAAATATAGTGAGCTGAACCTTGAATACATTGTTGTTTGACATGAAAACAAATGAATAAGCCAGTGAGTAATTATTGACTGGGTAGGAACCAAAGTGTTGGTCAGTGTTTCCAGGTTACCCTAATTTAGATGTTACATTACATGTTTTCTTACTTCATGTAGCTAGCTAGCTGGCCAACATATTAATGCTTTGCTTATTCCTCTCTATACCGTTGCACAAGCATGCTTATCAAAGCCTACACCAGCACTGGTAGCAGGCAGTATTAGCTAACTAGCTACGTTTGCTGTGACTCTTAGCTGGCCAGCTAGCTAGCTAGCTAAATGTACTCACTAGTGATTAGCATTAGCAGCTAACACAAATTATTTTAGCAACATCTTGCTCAGAAAAGACAAACTTTTAGTTTGCAGACAGTAAGATACAGACCTGGGCCCTGACAGTAAATCTCAGGAAGACAAAAATAAGGGTGTTCCAAAAAAGGTACAGTCGCCAGCACCACAAATATAAATTCCATCTAGACACCGTTGCCCTACAGCACACAAACTATACATACCTTGGCCTAAACATCAGCACCACATGTAACTTCAACAAAGCTGTGAACAATATTGAGAGACAAGGCAAGAAGGGCTTTCAACGCCATCAAAAGGAACATAAAATTAGAAATACCAATTAGGATCTGGCTAAAAATACTTGAATCAGTTATAGAACCCATTGCCCTTTATGGTTGTGAGGTCTGGGGTACGCTCACCAACCAAGAATTCACGAAATGGGACAAACACCTAATTGAGTCTCTGCATACAGAATTCTGCAAAAAATATCCTCCATGTACAACGTAAAATACCAAATAATGCATGCAGAGCAGAATTAGGCCAATAACCGCTAATTATCCAAATCCAGAAAAAAGCCGTTAAATTCTACAACCACCTAAAAGGAAGTGATTCCCAAACCTTCCATAACAAAGCCATCACCTACAGAGAGATGAACCTGGAGAAGAGTCCCCTAAGCAAGCTGGTCCTGGGGCTCTGTTCACAAACACAAACAGAGCCCCAGGACAGCAACACAATTAGACCTTTCCAAATCATGAGAAAACCGAAAGATAATTACTTGACACATTGGAAATAATTAACAAAAAAACAGAGCAAACTAGAATGCTATTTGTCCCTAAACAGAGAGTACACAGTGACAGAATACCTGACTAACACTTTTCAGCCCGGATTTGAACCCAATCTAACGTCTCTGGAGAGACCTGAAAATAGCTGTGCTGCGACGCTCTCCATCCAACCTGACAGAGCTTGAGAGGATCTGCAGAGAAGAATGGGAGAAACTCCCCAAATAGAATTGTGCCAAGCTTGTAGCGTCATACCCAAAAAGTTGCGAGGCTGTAATCACTGCAACAAAGTACTGAGTAAAGGGTGTGAATACTTATGTAAATGTAGTATTTCTGTTATTTATTTGTAATACATTTTTGCTTTGACATTATGGGGTATTGTATGTAGATGATGATAAAATAAAATAAAATCCATTGTAGAATCATCCTGCAACGTAACATAATGTGGAGCAAGTCAAGGGGTTTGAATACTTTCAGAATGCACTGTACACACACTAATAGTGTATAGAAAGCTTCTAGAATGTACTGTACACACACTAATAGTGTATAGAACGCTTCTAGAATGCACTGTACACACACTAATAGTATATAGAACGCTTCTAGAATGCACTGTACACACACTAATAGTGTATAGAATGCTTCTAGAATGCACTGTACACACACTAATAGTGTATAGAACGCTTCTAGAATGCACTGTACACACACTAATAGTATATAGAACGCTTCTAGAATGCACTGTACACACACTAATAGTGTATAGAATGCTTCTAGAATGCACTGTACACACACTAATAGTGTATAGAATGCTTCTAGAATGCACTGTACACACACTAATAGTGTATAGAACGCTTCTAGAATGCACTGTACACACACTAATAGTGTATAGAACGCTTCTAGAATGCACTGTACACACACTAATAGTGTATAGAACGCTTCTAGAATGCACTGTACACACACTAATAGTGTATAGAACGCTTCTAGAATGCACTGTACACACACTAATAGTATATAGAACGCTTCTAGAATGCACTGTACACACACTAATAGTATATAGAACGCTTCTAGAATGCACTGTACACACACTAATAGTGTATAGAACGCTTCTAGAATGCACTGTACACACACTAATAGTATATAGAACGCTTCTAGAATGCACTGTACACACACTAATAGTATATAGAACGCTTCTAGAAAGCACTGTACACACACTAATAGTATATAGAACGCTTCTAGAATGCACTGTACACACACTAATAGTATATAGAACGCTTCTAGAATGCACTGTACACACACTAATAGTGTATAGAACGCTTCTAGAATGCACTGTACACACACTAATAGTATATAGAACGCTTCTAGAAAGCACTGTACACACACTAATAGTGTATAGAACGCTTCTAGAATGCACTGTACACACACTAATAGTATATAGAACGCTTCTAGAATGCACTGTACACACACTAATAGTATATAGAACGCTTCTAGAATGCACTGTACACACTAATAGTGTATAGAACGCTTCTAGAAAGCACTGTACACACACTAATAGCGTATAGAACGCTTCTAGAATGCACTGTACACACTCTAATAGTGTATAGAACGCTTCTAGAAAGCACTGTACACACACTAATAGTATATAGAACGCTTCTAGAAAGCACTGTACACACACTAATAGTGTATAGAATGCTTCTAGAAAGCACTGTACACACACTAATAGTATATAGAACGCTTCTAGAAAGCACTGTACACACACTAATAGTGTATAGAACGCTTCTAGAAAGCAGCATGTCAGCAACATTGTTCCAGCCATCTGACCATGCTGTGTGAACAGCAACCAAGTGCTCATGACTCTGTGGTCCAGCAACTGCTCTCTCCTTGAGTGACAGGGGGCAGGGCTTGGTGTGGTTAGAGAGAGAGGGGTAGAGAGAGAGAGGTGACTCAAGTAGAAAACGGAGTAGCCTATAAGAACTGACATACACCGGAGTAGCGTATCACATTTAACAAGGCAAAGATTGAAATACTGCTACAAAAGGTGAAGAACAAACTGAAAGTGGACTGTGCATCAATACTGGTGTATAATAAATACGGTACACCACCCAGCCCTAAGGGGGAGGAGTGGGAGAAAGGGGTGAGTCAAGTGTTTCCTGGTGTTTCAGTATCGCCTGCAGCCATTGGTCCTCCCTGACCTATAGGGGTTAACTATAATGTGACTGGGTTGTGTGTGTGGGGGTGTTTTTGCTTTTGAATGACAGGCAGGAAAGGTGAAGAAGAGAGTCAAAAGGGGGTCAAATAGGAGTTGAGATTGACTGTCGGAAGTGGAGACCAGCGCATGTCAAGTCCCGTATACTATTGTGCTGTGTTAGCCTGTGCGCTGTTTTAGCCTGTGCGCTGTGTTAGCCTGTGCGCTGTGTTAGCCTGTGCACTGTGTTAGCCTGTGTGCGCTGTGTTAGCCTGTGCGCGCTGTGTTAGCCTGTGCGCGCTGTGTTAGCCTGTGCGCGCTGTGTTAGCCTGTGCGCGCTGTGTTAGCCTGTGCGCGCTGTGTTAGCCTGTGCGCTGTGTTAGCCTGTGCGCGCTGTGTTAGCCTGTGCGCGCTGTGTTAGCCTGTGCGCGCTGTGTTAGCCTGTGCGCGCTGTGTTAGCCTGTGCGCGCTGTGTTAGCCTGTGCGCGCTGTGTTAGCCTGTGCGCGCTGTGTTAGCCTGTGCGCGCTGTGTTAGCCTGTGCGCGCTGTGTTAGCCTGTGCGCTGTGTTAGCCTGTGCGCTGTGTTAGCCTGTGCGCTGTGTTAGCCTGTGCGCTGTGTTAGCGTGTGCGCTGTGTTAGCGTGTGAGATTCATTACTCTTTGCAAGGAAAATGAACGTCTGGCCTGGGAGGGAGGGAGATACTATCACAGTTGTAAGTGTGTTATTTACTGTGTGTAGATCAGGATGTTGGAGATGGAAACAGTGTTGGAGCTCAGGGCTTCCCCAGACGAGCCTCTCCCAAGACCACCCTCTCTCCACAGTGAGTACACACACATTCCCCCTATTCCCGGTGAACCCATATTTACATTCCACACAAAATACCTTCCACCCATCCCTCTTTCTCTCTCTCTCTCTCTCTCTCTCTCTCTCTCTCTCTCTCTCTCTCTCTCTCTCTCTCTCTCTCTCTCTACCCCCCCTCTCTCTCTACCCCCCTCTCTCTCTACCCCCCTCTCTCTCTCTCTACCCAGCCCTCCCTCTCTCCACCCATCCCCTCCTCTCTCTCCACCCATCCCCTCCTCTCTCTCCACCCCCCCTTTCTTTCTCTCCATCCATCCTCCCCCTCTCTCTCTACCCATCCTCCCCCTCTCTCTACCATCCCCCTCTCCTGTCTTCCCCTCGGCTGGTCCCTCGTGTGGGGGGGGGGGGGGGTCTTTCTCCCTCCCTCCCACAAACACACACACGCTGGTCTCCCCCCTCCTTTCTTCTGTCCCTCCCTCCTGCAGGCTTTTCTGGTCTCTTCTGTGAGTGTGTGATGGTGGGAAACGTCCTTCAGCTCTGCGCTTGCTTTTATTTTTTTTTACAAAGATAGTTTGCCTTTACTCAGTTTTTCTGCCAACAAGCGCGTGTGGGGATGTCTGGGAAAGGGATGTGTGTGTGTGTGGAGGAATGGGTGTGTGACACTGCAGCTTTTACACTTTGTGGGATGAATAGTTGAACTCGACAAGGTTGGTTGCTTACTACTTTAAATATTTATGGGTATTTTTTTACTGTATAAATAGCAAATAGATGTAGTACTGTGTATAACTGAATAATGGAGGGTATTTTAAGAAGTTAAAGGTTTCCTTCAGTATGCTCCAAACATTTACTAGCTGAATTTTTCCAATAAGAATGCTCTTTTTGTGCGTGCGTGTGCGTGTGTGTGCGTGTGTGTGCGTGCATGTGTGTGTGCGTGTGTGCGTGCATGTGTGTGTGCGTGCATGTGTGTGTGCGTGTGTGTGCGTGCATGTGTGTGTGCGGGTGTGTGTGCGGGTGTGTGTGCGTGTGTGTGCGTGCGTGTGTGTGTGTGTGTGTGCGTGTGTGTGTGCGTACGCGTGTGTGTGCGTACGCGTGTGTGTGCGTACGCGTGTGTGTGCGTACGCGTGTGTGTGTGTGTGCGCGTGTGTGTGTGTGTGTGTGTGTGCGTGTGTGTGTGTGCGTGCGTGCGTGTGTGTGTGTGTGCGTGTGCGTGTGTGTGTGTGTGTGTGTGCGCACTAGGAAGTGAGATGGAATGGTAAAAATGCTCTCCCTCCCTCAGTTGCTTATTCCTGAACAGTGAAGTTCTCTCCTAGCTCTCTTTTTCCTCCCTCTTTCTCTCTCACACATCAGAGTGTGTCTAAACTCACACAGAGTGATTTACTGCACCAGGGGTACTACACACACACTCTTTCTCTCCCATACACACACACACACCACTCTGCTCATTCTCTCTGTTTCTCTCTCTCTCTTTGTGTTTCTCTCTCTGTGTTTCTCTCTCTGTTTCTCTTTCTCTCTCTGGTGTTTCTCTGTCTCGAAGATATTTAGCTGGCAAACATTAGAAGTGAATTTCAAGTCTAACTTGATCACTGCTCTAGACGCTGCTCAACAGTGAATCGTCAGGTCATGAAACTTCAGTTTGCGCTTTGTAAACAAGTATACCATGTGACTGGCTAAATTACATTTTTGTGAATACTAAAATATATACTTCTGACTGTTTTGAAAATCCTACCTTTCAATACCACGATATACTGTACGGTATACCGCCCAAGCACACCCTGTAACAACACGTTGATTTGGTTTGACATTCTTCATGTTTGTTTCGTGTTATGTGTATAATCTCCTTTACTCTTCACCTCTCTCTCTCCCCCAAACCCTCCTCTCTCTCCCCCAAACCCTCCCTCTCATCCTCCAGTTCTCCTCTAGCTGGGCTACAGATCCGGTATGACCCAGGGTCAGCGTCAGGGTTAGGGGGGTTAGGTTCAGGTCAGGGAGGCGGGGGGGACACCTCTATAGAACAGCTGCTGGAGAGACAGTGGAGTGATGGACAACAGCTCCTACTGCAGCAGGGAGCACAGGGAGATGGTGAGCACACACACCTACATGACTTCATCAGATCTAATCTACTCACCTATATTTCATTGTTTGGATAATTAAATTGTATTGGTTTAATATGGTCTCCTCTCTGTGTGTGGTAGTGTTGGGGTTGTTGAAGTCCCTCCACCAGCTGCAGCAGGAGAACAGGCGTCTAGAGGACCAGATTAAAACTCTGACCATGAAGAAAGAACGACTGCAGCTCCTGTCAGCTCAGCTGTCTGTGCCTTTCACCCCTTCTGCTGCTGCCCAAGGTACACACACACCGCCTAACCTCACCCTGACATACACACTGTCACTCTCATTGTCTGACTGTGTGATGTTGTGTGTTTCAGATGTGAAGGGTGACTCCTCTCTACCTGCTCAGGTAAGGCAGCACCATTACCCAGCTAGATGCTGTCGTTACACACGGGTTATGCTGTCATTACACACTGGTTATGCTGTCGTTACACACGGGTTATGCTGTCATTACACACTGGTTATGCTGTCGTTACACACGGGTTATGCTGTCATTGCACACTGGTTATGCTGTCATTACACACTGGTTATGCTGTCGTTACACACGGGTTATGCTGTCATTACACACTGGTTATGCTGTCATTACACACTGGTTATGCTGTCATTACACACTGGTTATGCTGTCATTACACACTGGTTATGCTGTCATTACACACTGGTTATGCTGTCTTTACACACTAGTTATGCTGTCATTACACACTGGTTATGCTGTCGTTACACACTGGTTATGCTGTCGTTACACACTGGTTATGCTGTCATTACACACTGGTCATGCTGTCGTTATACACTGGTTATGCTGTCGTTACACTGGTTATGCTGTCGTTACACACTGGTTATGCTGTCGTTACACACTGGTTATGCTGTCGTTATACACTAGTTATGCTGTTATGCTGTCATTGCACACTGGTTATGCTGTTATGCTGTCATTACACACTAGTTATGCTGTCATTGCACACTGGTTATGCTGTCATTGCACACTGGTTATGCTGTCATTACACACTAGTTATGCTGTCATTACACACTAGTTATGCTGTCGTTACACACTAGTTATGGTGTCGTTATACACTGGTTATGGTGTTATGCTGTCATTACACACGGGTTATGCTGTCATTACACACTAGTTATGCTGTCATTACACACTAGTTATGCTGTCGTTACACACTAGTTATGGTGTCGTTATACACTAGTTATGCTGTCGTTATACACTGGTTATGCTGTCATTACACACTAGTTATGCTGTCATTACACACTAGTTATGCTGTCATTACACACTAGTTATGCTGTCGTTATACACTGGTTATGCTGTCATTACACACTGGTTATGCTGTCATTACACACTGGTTATGCTGTCATTACACACTAGTTATGGTGTCGTTATACACTGGTTATGCTGTCATTACACACTGGTTATGCTGTCATTACACACTGGTTATGCTGTCATTACACACTGGTTATGCTGTCATTACACACTAGTTATGGTGTCATTACACACTAGTTATGCTGTCATTACACACTAGTTATGGTGTCATTACACACTAGTTATGCTGTCATTACACACTAGTTATGCTGTCATTACACACTAGTTATGGTGTCATTATACACTGGTTATGCTGTCGTTACACACTAGTTATGCTGTCATTACACACTAGTTATGCTGTCATTACACACTAGTTATGCTGTCGTTACACACTAGTTATGGTGTCGTTATACACTGGTTATGCTGTCATTACACACTAATTATGCTGTTATGCTGTCATTGCACACTGGTTATGCTGTCATTGCACACTGGTTATGCTGTTATGCTGTCATTGCACACTGGTTATGCTGTCATTGCACACTGGTTATGCTGTCATTACACACTGGTTATGCTGTCGTTACACACTGGTTATGCTGTCATTACACACTAGTTATGCTGTCATTACACACTAATTATGCTGTCATTGCACACTGGTTATGCTGTTATGCTGTCATTACACACTAGTTATGCTGTCATTACACACTAATTATGCTGTCATTACACACTAGTTATGCTGTCATTACACACTAGTTATGCTGTCATTACACACTAATTATGCTGTCATTACACACTAGTTATGCTGTCATTACACACTAGTTATGCTGTCATTACACACTAATTATGCTGTCATTACACACTGGTTATGCTGTTATGCTGTCATTGCACACTGGTTATGCTGTCATTGCACACTGGTTATGCTGATATTGGTAAACAAAGCTCTTTCTCTGTCTCTCTCGCAGGATAGCGTGTCGTGTGGCCGCAGTAGTGGTGGCTCTACCTCTTCTCTCTCCACCCCCCCCTCCATCTCCCACAGCCCCCCCCAGCCGCCTCAGCTCAATGGGGTTGCCATGGGAACAATGCTGCTGGGAGGGGGAGCTGGGCTAGGGATGGGGGGGATAGTGGGGGTTCTGAACAGAGTCATACAGACCACTTCCAGCCCTCACACATACAGCTACACACATACCTCCTCACCGGGCCCCAGCACCGCTCTGCCCATCTCCAGCTCCATCAACACCAGGTATGTACACTACATCTGCCTGTCTGTCTGGCTGGCTGCATGGATACCTGGTAGTCTGGCTACATGGTTGTCTGTCTGGCTACCTGGATGTCTGTCTTGCTGCCTGTCTGGCTACATACTAGTCTGGCTGCTTGGCTACCTGGTAGTCTGTCTGGCTGGCTGCATGGCTACCTGGTCATCTGTCTGGCTGGCTGCATGGCTACCTGGTAGTCTGGCTGCATGGCTACCTGGTAGTCTGGCTGGCTGGCTGCATGGATACCTGGTAGTCTGGCTGGCTGGCTGCATGGCTACCTGGTAGTCTGGCTGCATGGCTACCTGGTAGTCTGGCTGCATGGCTACCTGGTAGTCTGGCTGCATGGCTACCTGGTAGTCTGGCTGCATGGCTACCTGGTAGTCTGGCTGGCTGGCTGCATGGCTACCTGGTAGTCTGGCTGGCTGGCTGCATGGATACCTGGTAGTCTGGCTGCATGGATACCTGGTAGTCTGGCTGGCTGGCTGCATGGCTACCTGGTAGTCTGGCTGGCTGGCTGCATGGATACCTGGTAGTCTGGCTGGCTGGCTGCATGGATACCTGGTAGTCTGGTTGGCTGACTGCATAGCTACCTGGTAGTCTGGCTGGCTGGCTGCATGGATACCTGGTAGTCTGGCTGGCTGGCTGCATGGATACCTGGTAGTCTGGCTGGCTGGCTGCATGGCTACCTGGTAGTCTGGCTGGCTGGCTGCATGGCTACCTGGTAGTCTGGCTGGCTGGCTGCATGGCTACCTGGTAGTCTGGCTGGCTGGCTGCATGGCTACCTGGTAGTCTGGCTGGCTGGCTGCATGGCTACCTGGTAGTCTGGCTGGCTGGCTGCATGGCTACCTGGTAGTCTGGCTGGCTGGCTGCATGGCTACCTGGTAGGCTGGCTGGCTGGCTGCATGGCTACCTGTCTGTCCTTGCATTGATTGACATGGTTGTTTCTCACTCTGTCTTTAGTTTCAAGTTGATGTCGTTATATTTTCTCCCTCCCTGCTTTCCTATTGGATTACATCAGCTCAGCTACAGCTAAAAGCAGGTGAGAGAGTATGTGCTCTTGTGTGTGTGTGTTGTAGTTTTCTAACTGTGTGTCTGTCTTTGTGTGTTTTCACTCAGGTTGGGTGCCTTGTCTGAGCAGCAGAGACTCTTACTGCACCAGAACCAACTACAGCAGCTACTGTCTTCACAGCCCTCTGCGGTAAACACACACACACACACACACACCAGGGCTCCGTTCTGACACCATTTAGTCGCATATTGCGGCCCTTTGACTTGGCTGTGCGAGTTACATTTTTAATTGGTTGCATCAGTGCGAACTGCACATTCTACATGGTCACCTCACTCAAAATGTTTAGGAGGCTAAAACCATGATTTTGGTCGAACAGTAAAGTGCATTATCCTCGTGATTCCTGTAATGACAGTGTCTGTCTGCTCCTGTACCTGTTTCGCAGGGGCCTGCTGCTGTGTTGATCAAACCACTCTCAAATGCTCCGAGAGAAAACAAAGTGTTCTGATTTGAATAACGGTTTAAAATCCTATTGCCGGGCAAAACACAGCTGTCTCGTTGTCACACTTGGAGGTTATCAGCTTTCGTTAGGAACAGGTTTTTATTTCTCCGCTCTCAATTTTGAGCTCAATAGCAACTATTTTGCAACCAAGATCTTTGATCTGGCTTTGAGATACGCAGGCCTCATTGGACGATAGGCTAGAACTGCAGCATGTTTGGGACATTAAGGCCTGATTGAATACAGAGGTAAAATAACCCTGGTTGCAACGGGAAAAAGAGAGGAATAAAACTAGTGATTTGACGCTGGTACGGTGTCAACCGGCTGGATGGTCCTCCTTCACTACTCCCGCCCTAATGAAGACGCATCCTATCAGGAACAACGAAATGGAAGTATTAAAAAGAGATTTGGAAGAAGGACATTACAACTGAAATGAAATGATTTGACTGGAAATGCAGCCTATGTTCATTATGATGATTATAACTTTGCGAAAATACAGTTATTGAACAATAACTTTTAATTTATTGGCCGACCACATTGTAACTGAAAGTGATGTGGATTGCATCAGTGTGTGATAGACAATTTCAATACCATCATAAGATGACTTTCCCTACCACATTTCTTTCTATTGCAGACATTGTTTCTTCAGTAAAGTAGGCTGCAATATACCACAGCAGCCCTGTACGAAATTACAAAGGTTCAATATTGGGTGTTGTCATGTTGTTTTACAAATAAATAAATATTCTCCACTATCCACATTATAGTAGAATAACATTTGATTCAAAATAGAACGTAATCACAGTTTAGTTTCCAATGTAAAATGTGTAGCCTACAGTTCAGGAAAAATGCTTTTCCCCTCATGATAGGAAATGGCCATATTCGATTCAGACAAGTCAAATCATTCATGGATTACAT